>NC_135392.1:737500-932500 GCF_051989625.1 Stigmatopora argus
CCGCCTGAGAAATTCTGTTCAAAAGCATTTTGCATGTTATATTGATCATCATTTCAATCATTTTCCCTAGCGCTTTTCCTCGCAAGGATGGTGGGGGCGCTGGAGCCTTTCCCAGCCAACTATTGGTGGTTGCCAGCCAATCGCAGGACACGGAGACGACAACACCGGGGGTGCTCATTAAGATACGCTGACTTCAGGTGCTATAGAGCTAGGCGCACTGTAGCACACACAACAATTACCCTCCGTCAGTCAGGAAAAACAATGATTATAACATTTATTTTGATGTTTTACCAGTTGCTTACTTGTGATAATAATCGTTCATTGCGTTTATTTGAAGGTGAAGAGCTGTGGTCGCCATGTTGAGCTCCGGTAAGCAAACAATGCTAAATTCGAATGTGTTTTTGCTCAATGATGTCTAGTTAAGTATTCATAAGATCCAATCGGTGTTCTTGACGCGGTGGTTATTGTTATGAGGTTTAAGCTGTCTTTCTTGTGTAAATATCACGCTAATTAGCGGTGAGTGCGAGGCTAGCGCTAGCCGCAAGTGGCTAATAGCTACGCTAGCAGAGAGTTCACATAGTGCTACTTACTAACTGTGGATGCTAAATGAGCGGTGAGTTAAGGTCATGTTCTTACTACGCCTGTCGTTTTGTTTGTGTAAAACACGTATTTGTCGCTGCGAATGGGCTAAAAGCCACGTCAAGTGTTTTGCTCAATGATGTTAAATGTCAATTTGATTGATTGACACATTCATTGTATGGCCTGCACTGGTTGGAGATGATGGAAGTAAGGCTGCAAGTGTTTGTTGAGAAAGCGGACCAAACTTGTCTCTATGTGGCTTTTCAGATTTGACCCAAAAGCTCACACACGGACTGACATCTTCTTCCTGGTGGACAGCCGCTTGACTCGGAGCCAGTTTCCACGGGACCGGCAGGAGCCTCCTGGTCCGACGGAGCGACCAAATGAGGTGGTGGAGGTGGAGGTGGACTCCGCCGCAAAATCTGTGAGCTTCTCTCAATACACACATGATAGATGACATAACACCTAAGGTTTAAATGTATTTTTTTACAACATAGTATAGTAAGGCTTTTTTTCTTAAAAAAACGACATAGTATAGTAAGGCTTTTTTTCTTTAAAAAACGACATAGTATAGTAAGGCTTTTTTGTTAAAAAAACGACATAGAAGAGTAAGGCTTTTTTCGTAAAAAGCAACATAGTATAGTAAGGCTTTTTTTCGTAAAAAAACGATATAGTATAGTAAGGCTTTTTTTCTTAAACGACATAGTATAGTAAGGCTTTTTTTCTTTAAAAAACGACATAGTATACTAAGGCTTTTTTAAAAAAAAACGACATGGAAGAGTAAGGCTTTTTTTTTCGTAAAAAGCGACATAGTATAGTAAGGCTTTTTTCGTAAAAAATGACATAGTATAGTAAGGCATTTTTCGTAAAAAACGATATAGTATAGTAAGGTTTTTTTTTTCTTAAAAAACGACATAGTATAGTAAGGCTTTTTTTGTTAAAAAACGACATAGTATAGCAAGGCTTTTTTTTGTTAAAAAGCAACAGTATAGTAAGGCTTTTTTTCTTAAAAAACAACATAGTATAGTAAGGTTTTTTTCTTTAGAAAAAAAACGACATAGTATAGTAAGGCTTTCTTTCCTTAAAAACGACATTGTATAGTAAGGCTTTTTTTCTTTAAAAAAACGACATAGTATAGTAAGGCTTTTTTCTTAAAAAAACGACATAGTATAGTAAGACTTTTTTTCTTAAAAAATGACATAGTATAGTAAGGCTTTTTTTCTTAAAAAACGACATAGTATAGTAAGGCTTTTTTTCTTAAAAAACGACATAGTATAGTTAGGCTTTTTTCTTAAAAAACGACATAGTATAGTAAGGCTTTTTTAGTTAAAAAAACGACATAGTATAGTAAGGCTTTTTTAGTCCAAAAAACGACATAGTATAGTAAGGCTTTTTTTGTTAAAAAAACGACAGTATAGTAAGGCTTTTTTTGTTAAAAAAACGACAGTATAGTAAGGCTTTTTTTCCTAAAAAAAACGACATAGTATAGTAAGGCTTTTTTTCTTAAAAAAAACGACATAGTATAGTAAGGCTTTTTTTCTTAAAAAACGACATAGTATAGTAAGGCTTTTTTTAGTTAAAAAAACGACATAGTATAGTAAGGCTTTTTTTAGTCAAAAAATGACATAGTATAGTAAGGCTTTTTTTGTTAAAAAAACGACAGTATAGTAAGGCTTTTTTTCCTTAAAAACGACATTGTATAGTAAGGCTTTTTTTCTTTAAAAAACGACATAGTATACTAAGGCTTTTTTAAAAAAAACGACATGGAAGAGTAAGGCTTTTTTTTCGTAAAAAGCGACATAGTATAGTAAGGCTTTTTTCGTAAAAAATGACATAGTATAGTAAGGCATTTTTCGTAAAAAACGATATAGTATAGTAAGGGTTTTTTTTCTTAAAAAACGACATAGTATAGTAAGGGTTTTTTTTGTTAAAAAACGACATAGTATAGTAAGGCTTTTTTTGTTAAAAAACGACATAGTATAGCAAGGCTTTTTTTGTTAAAAAACAACAGTATAGTAGGCTTTTTTTGTTAAAAAAGCAACAGTATAGTAAGGCTTTTTTTCTTAAAAAACAACATAGTATAGTAAGGTTTTTTTCTTTAGAAAAAAAACGACATAGTATAGTAAGGCTTTTTTTCCTTAAAAACGACATTGTATAGTAAGGCTTTTTTTCTTTAAAAAAAACGACATAGTATAGTAAGGCTTTTTTTCTTAAAAAATGACATAGTATAGTAAGGCTTTTTTTCTTAAAAAACGACATAGTATAGTTAGGCTTTTTTCTTAAAAAACGACATATTATAGTAAGGCTTTTTTTAGTTAAAAAAAACGACATAGTATAGTAAGGCTTTTTTTTAGTCCAAAAAAAATGACCATGTATAGTAAGGCATATTTTCTTAAAAAATGACCATGTATAGTAAGGCATATTTTCTTAAAAAATGACCATGTATAGTAAGGCTATTTTCTTTAAAAATACAAAAAACGCATTGTGAGGCATTTGAGCAATAATATTCATATTTGACTTTATTGTATACATAATGAATGAATCTTGGCCTTGGCTCATCCTCACAAGGCTCGTATATGTCCAAGATATTTGTTGAATGTAAATTACAGCATGGAGCAAATGTTCCCCACAAGTTCACGCCTTGCCTTGTTTCTTGACAGACTCGTACCGGCGCCCCCCGGATTGCGCCTTCATCCAGGAGTCTCCGGCGCCCCGGTGAGCGGAGGCTGACACGGTTATGCTTTTGGACGACTCATGCAGATGCAGGCGGACGCCGCCGGATGGCAAATCCTCACTGATCTGTAAGTCCGACGGTCGTCGTCGTCGTCAACATCATAACTTTGATCACGTGACCTTTATGTCATTCACGGCAGGAGCAGTTGGGACAGATGCACGTCGCCACCGCCTTCGTCATGCCAGGTTGAAGACTGTGTCGCAACGGTAAAGATATTAGTGTCGTAGGACAAAAATGTTGTCATCTTGGGCACTGTTGAGAAATAATTGTCTCTGTGTCATGAAAGATGCATTGGACAACGTGGAAGAGGAGCAGGACGAGAAGAACGCGGTGCAGCCGACCCACCGATCGCCACTAAACTTGGACTGACTAAGTATTTTCGGTAAGAGGGCGCTCGAGGAATTTGGCTAAGTGTGCAAGCCGCCTCCCTACTCAGCATGGTCCTGTCCAATCAATTTTTTTGATTTTTTTAGGCCAATTATTTTAACTAATTTTGATGTCATGATTAAATGTAAAATTTAATGTTTAAAGTTTTTTTTTGTAAAAAGTAATTAATCTTTTGTCGCAGGTGCCTCTCCCCACCGAAGAGTACGTCTGCGGGACGCGAACCAGCTTCCACTCGGTGGTAGGCGCATACTCTACTGTGTGCGCTAAAGGAACCTTCCACCAATTTGGATAAGTGTGCAAGCCACCTCCCTACTCAGCATGGTCCTGTCCAATAAAAGTGTTTGGGTGGCTTATTTGAAATCTTAGCTAATAGCCAGTGTCTTTGGATTTTTTAGGCCAATTATTTTAACTAATTTTGATGTAATGATTAAATGTAAAATTTAATTTTTAAAGTTTGTTTTAGTAAAAGGTAATTTATCTTATGTCGCAGGTGTCCCTCCCGCCGAAGGCGGGAGGGGCACCAAGAGTACGTCTGCGGGACGCGAACCGGCTTCCACTCGGTGGTAGGCGCATACTCTACTGTGTGCGCCAAGGGGCCCACCCACACACCCACTTAACTTCGACCGGCCAAGTATTTTCGGTAAGAGGGAACTCGACTCATTTGACTAAGTGTGCAAGCCACCTCCCTCACTCAGCATGGTCGTAATTTGGCTAAGTGTTTTGATTTTTTTAGGCTAAGTATTTTAACAAATCTGGATGTAATGATTAAATGTAAAATTTATTTTGTAGGTTTTTTTAGTAAAAGGTAATTTATCTTATGTCGCAGGTGTCTCTCCCGCCGAAGGCGGGAGAGGCACCAAGAGTACGTCTGCGGGACGCGAACCAGCTTCCACTCGGCGGTAGGCGCATACTCTACTGTGTGCGCCAAGGGGCCCACCCACACACCCACTAAACTTCGACCGGCCAAGTATTTTCGGTAGGAGGGCGCTCGACTCATTTGACTAAGTGTATAAGCCACCTCCCTAAAAAGTATGGTCCTGCCCTCTCGGTTTTTAGTTGACCTGAAAAGGGAGAAGTTGGAGGCGGCGGGGAATCCAACCGGTGACCTTTTGTATGGTGAGTTGGTGCTCTACTATTGAGGTGATTAAGTCTCCATTTGAGCTGAAAAGTGAGAAGTTGGAGGAGGTGGGAATCAATCCACGCAACTTTTTTTGTGCTAAGTGTGCAATATACCTCATGTTTGGGTCAAAATGAAGAAATCCTGCGTGCGGTGGAAACGGGATCCAGTTTGATAGAGACCAAGAATATACCTGAATTTGAAAAAAAAAAAAAGTTTAATCCAAAAGTGGCGATTCTGTGCAAATAAACAGGTTTTTCTGAAATGTATTTGCTGACATTTAGTAAAAGAAGTCTTTTTTGAAATTCCAACATCGCCTACATCCGCAGGTGAGTCTAAGAAAAACAAAAGAAAACAAATCTTTTCTGCACAGCAACATGAATGTCTCTTTTAAACCTACTTTTTTGTCGTCAGGTGTCCTCGCTCTCCACGCTTTGGGAAAGCTTTTCGTTGGAAGACTGTCCATCCCACAAATCATCCATTTTTGCCTTTGTCACTCATCTGAAAAAATCAAAATAAAAGTTGACAGCAAAGTATCTCTTGTTCTATTGTGTGACCTTGACTTTGATTTAGAAGAAATATTTTTTTTCATTCTAAAAACTTTTTAGTAAGGGGATGTGGCTATCTATGCACACGCACTATGATCGCTGCAACAAGGCGAGACAATAACATACCGAGGCGAGCGGTCGGGGCGGCGCTTCATCCGCAAGCTGGTGGTCCCAAACCGACTCCATCCTGTCAGAAAGACCACAAGAAAAAAGCCTTACTATACATGGTCATTTTTTGAAGAAAAACGCCTTACTCTACTATGTCGTTTTTTTATAAATAAAGCCTTGTTATACATTGGGTCATTTTTTAGGAAAAAAAGCCTTACTATATTTATACTGTCGTTTTTTATTTTAAAAAAGCCTTACTATACAGTCATTTTTTAAGAAAAAAAATCCATACTATACTGTCTTTTTTTTATTTTAAAAAAGCCTTACTATACTATGTCGTTTTTTATTTAATAAAAAAGCCTTACTATACTATGTCATTTTTTTATTTAAAAAAAGCCTTACTATACTATGTCGTTTTTTAAGAAAAAAAGCCTTACTATACTATGTTGTTTTTTTTACGAAAAAAGCCTTACTATTCATGGTCGTTTTTTAATTTTAAAAAACCCTTTCTATACTTGGTCGTTTTTATTCAAAAAAGCCTTACTATACATGGTCATTTTTTAAGATAAACGCCTTACTATACTATGTCGTTTTTTTTACGAATAAAGCCTTAGTATACATTGTGTCATTTTTTCTAGAGAAAGCCTTGTTATACATTTTGTCATGTTTTTTTTAAAGAAAGCCTTGTTATACATTGTCATGTTTTTTTAAAGAAAGCCTTGTTTTACATTGTGTCATGTTTTTTTAAAAGAAAACCTTGTTATACATTGTGTCATTTTTTTAAAGAAAGCCTTGTTATACATTGTCATGTTTTTTAAAGAAATAGTCTTACTATACAAGGTGCGTTTTTATTCAAAAAAGCCTTACGATACATGGTCGTTTTTTATTTAAAAAAAAAAGCCTTTCTATACATGGTCGTTTTTTAAGGAAAAAAAGCCTTACTATACATGGTCATTACCAAAAATAAATAAATCAAGTCGTCAGATATCACTAATATTACTGGAGTGTCTTTACACAATTCGGATTTTCGTTTTATGACAAATGGTCTATAAAGGAATTTCGAATTGGAAAAGTCGTCTTCTTTTCTGTCCTTGTGCGATCTTTCAAACGATTAAAAACACTAAACGCAATTGGATTTGGAGGTATTATGACTGCAAATGGAACTACTCTATCTTTAGAGAAACTTGCAATGTAGAAAACGGGAGCATTTCTTACCCTTTCGCCATGCGTCGAGTACACAAAAATCAGCCACCGTCAAAAACAACAACTTCTTGGTGGACTTCTGTTCGTGTCCTTTAACGAACGTGTCTTGGTTGGAGCTGACCCAAATTAGGACGTTTAGATCATGCGATTAAAAACCTGAAAAGACTTTTACAAACAAAACAAAGCATACAAGTCAACGAAAAGCGTGTTTTCCATTGTCTCTTCCGGTCCGCTTCACTTCCGGCTCATCAATGTGACGTCAATTCAGGGAACGCCCTCGACTTTTTTTCTCTTTTTTTAAAATACGTATAATGGTTTGAAATGAAAGACTAGTCTTATGGGATGCTACGCCTTTATATCAAATTAAAAGCCTTTATTGTTATCATAAACAGCTGTGTATAATGAAATGGGTGAAATATCATTCAACAAAGGTGCTCTTAAATGGGTCAAAATGGTCAAAAGACCAAGACACTTGGTCCCCTCGCGCCTCTGGCGGGAGGGAACCAAGATTTTAGTTTCCAGTTAGTGACTGGGATTCAACCCAGGACCCTGGCTCCCAGAGACTAATGCTCTAACCACTCATCCAGCACTCTCCAATAGTCTTAAGTAAAAAAAAAATCATGCGTTTTGGGCATGAAAAAAAATAAACAAAAGGTATACCAACCCGGGAATTGAACACAGGACCAGGATTCAAACCCAGGTCTCCTGAGCGGAGGGTAATGCACTAACTATTTAGGCCACAACTCTCCAATAGAAATAGTGTGAATGATAGATGGCAGTGCTTCTCACAGGCTAAGTGAACACTTGAGCTACTTGCTAACATAAGAATAAGTTACAGCAATTGTCAGTTAATCGGTCTACCATCCAAATACTAACCAGGACCATGCCTGCTTAACTTAAGGCATTTTTCAGGGTAGTATGGCATTAGGCCAATTAGCACATGAGAACCTGTACTTGGAGTAGCAAGTAGAATTTAAGCAAAAGCAAACTTTGACCTGTTTAGTGCACATTTTTCATTGAGTTTGGCTTGACAAACCTGCCTGGCCGACCTGGCCATTCAGGTATGCACAAGCAGTGATTGCTGCACACTGGCTGCACCTTCTTGGGTGAGGGAGTCCCACCGAGTATACTGTAACACGCAAAATTCCTTTTCTTATCAAGCAACATTTGATACAAGCTTAATGCATTCAGGGACTAACAATTGTTACATTTGAAATTTGTGATGAATTGCAACTATGTTATTTTTTGGAGAGTGAACTCAATGGCCCATTTGTTGGCTTTCTGGCTTAGCAAATATACGTGGGATATCTTACTGGTTCACTTTTAATGGCAAACGAGTCCCATTTGACATGTGCATCCATTGGTGACATTTCAAAGTCAAGTGAAGACTACGTTTTGGCCAAATGATGGCATTTTTTCAACAGTCACCTCACGACGCCGTTTTTGGGGGTCAACTTGCAACGGATGGGGAATTTGTGGACTAGCGAGGGAGTTCAGTCAGTCCCGCCGCCATCGCCCCGATGACCTCCTCCAAGGCGGCTTCGGGCCCCAGTAGCCTCAAGAGGGAGCCAAAGGCCCGGCCGGCGTTGCCCGCCAACTGGGACGGGCCCAGTCGCAGAGCTGCACAAAAAAAGAAGAAGAAGAAAAGGCATTGAAGCGCCCGGCGGCCTGCCGGCCCACCCGTCGCGTTCCACGTGCTCACCTGGGCGCGGGATCTTCGGCAGCAGGTCCAGGCGGGGCGCCGCCCGGCCCTCCCGGGACACGTCCACGCCCCAGTGCAGGAAAAAAGCGCAGCTGGAATCCAATTGACATTGAATTAAAGCGGCGGAAAAAGAGATGCTCCTTTGTTGATTTTTATCTGACCTTTGAAGATGGGGATGACAAAGGACCAGCGTGGAAGAAGCCTCTCCGTCGGGAAGGCTCACCAACTGTGGATATTTGGCCTGCAAACACACACACAAATTGTTACGTCAATGATGGACACAAAGAAACAATGTGGTGATGAGATGCACGGCAAATAATGGTCGGCAGGTGAATTCAATTCATGACGTTTGGTCGCCGGACGTTTGGTCGCCTGGACCCAAACGTCCGGCAACCAAAAAAGGTAAAACAAGACAGTCTACGCATGAATAAAAGCCAACAATGGCCCTGAGCAGTTTCACTGAGCGGACGTGTGAGTGTGGAAGAGTTTGTATGTACGTGCGTTGTCCCTTTAAGAAGCCACGTCAGTCAGTCAGGGTCTTAACAAGTTCTCCAACAAAACACAATAAAAGTCCGGGAAATTTGGAGCTATTTCCACGACAACGCACTCGTAACGCAACAAACAAATTTATATGAACTTGGATTAATATATACGGACACTCAAACATACGTTTAATGTATCCGTTTTCTGGTCCACGTCTAGGGGGAAAAAAACCGTTGATATCTGTTATACACGAAAGAGATGCGGCAAAAAAGACAGTGCGCTACAATGATAAACAGCCTCTCATGTCTTGGCCACCTGGCTTTCTCGCATTTCAAAATGTTTATCATATCTAGGGCGAATTATTTGATTGAAATTTTCA
Organism: Stigmatopora argus; assembly: GCF_051989625.1. NCBI lineage: Eukaryota > Metazoa > Chordata > Actinopteri > Syngnathiformes > Syngnathidae > Stigmatopora > Stigmatopora argus. The sequence goes on from NC_135392.1 coordinate 746,741, forward strand.
TCGTATCTCAAGCATCTCGTAGGTAGAGCTGCTCATATGTAAAGGTACCACCGTATATCGAATATGCCGTGTCGACCAGCAGATGGCAGAACTGGCTTTATTATTATTTTTATTGAAATTGAGGGGATTTGAAAAAGAGCAAAAAGAGGAGGGCTGGCGTTGTGTTTTTTTTGTCTTTTTTTCAAGCCTGGAGTGCTCCTTTTTCCCCCCCCGAGATGAAGCGAGCAACGCCGACTCAGCGGTATTTTTTGCCCCCGCCGGCAACATTTGGAAATGTCATCAGCACAAGAGAGAGAACAGAAGAAGAAGAAGAAAAAGAAGAAGAAGAAGCCAGCCAGCCACTGACGTTCTGTCTGTCTGTCTGTCAGTCAGGAGTGGGAGGGGCCACCGAATGGGTTTCCTTTGCAACAACGTCAAGCACGCAAAAAATAATAATAATAAATAAAAAATGGGACAAATTGGCTACGGGCTGGCCGGAGCATTTCCAAAAATTGTGTACCAGTCATGCATTTGTCCTGGTTGTGAACTCTGACCTCCAGCTAGTGACACACTATCTGCAATCCCTAACAATGAGTCGCACATAAGTCGCACATAAGCCAAAAAAGACTTGAAATGCTTCCGCCGGAGTTTGGCCTTCAAAGCGCCGCTAAGGCCCGCTCGCCCCCCACGTCTGTCATTAGCCCCGCCCCCTCCCCCCATTGGCCGGCCTGGCCAGGAATTGGAAATAGCGAGCAAGTCAAAAGCTACTAGTGCAAGCAAGCTTTTTCCTTTTGGAAAGGAAAGCGCCATCACTGGACATTCCGAATGGACGCCGCGGCGTCCGTTCCGTGACATTTGCTCCCCCCCCCCCGTCTGTCATTAGCCCCACCCCCTCCCCCCATTGGCCGGCCTGGCCAGGAATTGGAAATAGCGAGCAAGTCAAAAGCTACTCGCGCAAGCAAGCTTTTTCCTTTTGGAAAGGAAAGCGCCATCACTGGACGTTCCGAACGGACGCCCTGAACGGACGCCCGATTGGCCGCTGCGGCGTCCGTTCCATGACAATTGCTCGACGGGTCCACCGTGAAGAGGTCGAGACCAAAAAAATGTTTCAAAATTGGAGCTCCATGGGACAAAAAGTGGGATGGGATGGTTTACCTAAAAAAAAAACGAAAGTGATCTTTCCTTCCGTCTTCAAGGTCTCAATATGGAATGAGGCATTTTTTTTCTTTTTCTTTCCCAGGGTTGATGTTTCTTCAGTGTTTGATAAACCAAATATGACGTTAACTAGCCCAAAAATAAACAAAGAAGAGCGAGAGATGGCTTTCATTAGCGCGCAGTTCTTTCAAAGTTGCGTCGGCCGGCGGGCGGGCGGGCGCTCCACGTGAGCCTGCTCATCCAACTTTTTCAAAAGTGGGTGGATTTTCCACGTCTCCTCTCCCTCATCTTCTTGAGTTTTGAGGGCACGTCAAGCTCTCGCTCTCGTGGTCCAACTCTGTAAAAATGATTGTTTGGGACGGCCGTCGACATCCCATCTACAAGCGCTGGCGGCCACGGCGGCAAGAAATGACTTGAAAAGAGCCCCAATGGCTTGGATTGGATAACTGTATTCATCCCGTATTCGGGAAATTTCATTGTGACAGTAGCAAGAAAAGGCATAGTTATAAGTTAGACAGTACAGTCGCAAAGGCCGCAGAACAACAAAGCAAAAGCACAAAGTACAAAGCAAATCAAAGTCAAATGGGATCATTGAGAATCACCAAATCAAATCATTAAGACGGAAAAGCAGCAAAAACACAAAACGAGCAAGAGTGGACGGAGCTACCGCCACCGGCTGCCACTTGAACGGCGCCATTTTGGTTGCGGCAGCAAAAACGGATACAGAACACACTCAAAAGACGTAAAGTTGGACAAAAACTGGAAGCACACACAGGGAGTCTTCCACAAGATGGGGAACTTCTGCAGACTGTGACCCAGGTAGAGAATATGCAGAGTCACTCTTCCAAGCTTATCCGCACACTTCCTCAGTAGTCTGGAGTTGAAGAAAACAGAAGCAGAGCAGAACTCCTTGACTCCGTTGCTGGTAAGCGCATGGCTGAATGGTTCCAAAAAAGAAGTAGCCGAAAGAAGCCAGCCAGGCTCACAGAAAAAGGAAAGTTGTAAAAACATTAAAGTAAAAAGTATAAAGTACAAAGTAAAGTAAAAAGGAATGTATTAAGAAATATTAAAATGTAATTAAAAAAAAGATAGAAGAGCTGTAAAACCCGAAAAACAAATAAGAGTGTACAGAGCTACTGCCACTGGCTCCCGCATGAACGGCGCCATCTTGCCACTTCTTTAGAAACTTGGCTTCTTGTGACTTTTTACAGGGCTGGAGCGCTTATTATGGGTGAGAGACAAGTCAAGGTGACTGGCAAATTCCATGGGATGGAGACAATTTGGCCCTAAAAGGAGGTCCACTTCAAAAGCAAAAGCATCACAAAAGGTCCATCGACTCACTTGTAAAAGATCAGGTGGCGCCTCCTTTGGTAATGACAGGACAGACGCCGAGCGCTAATGACACGGTGGCTGGCGCGCGATGGCTATATTAGCATCGAGCGCCACGTTGGGCCGCTCAAAGGACAGGTGACGGGCGTTTTGAAGGGATGAGGACGGAGCTGCTCTTGGCGGCGACGCTGCTGATGCTCTTCGCCACCGCCGCGGACGGAGGAACGTGGCGGATCGAGAGGAGACGGGACGGCCCGGGTGAGCCGCCCCCCCCAAAAACCCAAAAAACACTCTTGGCAGCTGGCTAATGACCGCCGGAATTGTCGGAATTCCGTCAAAGCCAAAAGAATGTTATCTTTTGTGGCTTTTTTTTTAGGGGCGGGACAGAGGCCGCTGGGGAACCTCGGGAGCGGACGCCAACCAGTTTGGACAAAAAGCGGGACGACTGTTCTTCTTGAGACTTGCGAGTGCGCCGGTAAAAGGGGGCGGGCCGCCTGCCGGCGCCGAGCCTGCCCTGACTCAGGTACCGGGCTACAAAGTGTTGCTCATTAAACAACACCGGAGCATCTAGTACAGGGATGGGCAAAGGGCAAACTATGGGGGTGAAACTTTTGCTTCCAAGCTCTAAAGCACAGGCAGGTGTCAAAGTGGCGGCCCGGGGGCCAAATCTGGCCCGCCGCATCATTTTGTGTGGCCCGAGAAAGTCAATCATGAGTGCCGACTTTCTGTTTTAGGATCAAATTAAAATGAAGAGTATAGATGTATATTCTATTTCCGGATTTTCCCCCTTTTAAATCAATAATGGTTACTTTTTAATCCAATATTTTTTTGTGTTTTTAGTACAAAAAGCATTTTGTAAAATAAATAAAAAGTCTGACACCCTTGCTTTAAAGCAAGGGGTGTCAGACTCGAGTTGGTTCGCGGGCCGCCTTAACGTCAACTCCATTTCACGTGGGCCGGAACATTTTAGATATAATATTTAGATTTTTCTTTTTTATAAATGGATTAAAAGAACTGGATTAAAAGACCTGAATATTCCGTTTTTTATAGATCTAAAACAATGTTTATTTTACCTTTTTTTAAATATATTTTTAGAATTTACAAAATGATTTTTGAACTAAAAACACAGAAGAAATGGATTAAAAAATGACAATGATTGATTTAAAAGGGGGAAAATCAGGAAATATAATATACATCTATACTCTTCATTTGAATGTGATCCTAAAACAGAAAGTCGGCACTCATCATTGACTTTCCCGGGCCGCACAAAATGATGCGGCATGCCAGATTTGGCCCCCGGGCCGCCACTTTGACACATGCACTCTAAAGTCAACGGTGGTGTCCTAATAAGTGTAATGAGCAGATTTCAGTCAGGTGCTGCCTGAGCTAGTATCTACCGTTGACTCCCGACAATCTGCCGTTCAGGGAGGGAGAAAGAGGGCAAATGGAGAAAGAAGGCGGCGGAGCGGGAGAGCCGGCGAGAGGAGAGGATGATTAGGAGGAGGAGAAAACGAGAGGAGAAGCTGAGGAAGGAGCAAGAGCGGGAGGAATGGTTGACACCAGACGTCTTCCCAGAAGAGGCTGCGAAGGTGGAGAAGGAGGAAAAGGGGGAGGAGTCGGGAGGCCTCCCTCCCGGCTGCCGTCTCTCATACGACACGCTGATCTGCCACCATGCCAACCTTGCCCGCTTCCCGCCGCTCCTCCTGCCGCGCCTCAAGTCGCTGACTTTGGAGGGTGAGTGGCGCCTCTTCTCATTTCCATCTTCTCTTTGATAAACGGACGGTGGGTTGCGGGGGGTTGCTTTGGTCGACACTAACCCTCAGCCTAAACTCGGTCTTTCCTTCACGCCCGTTCTGGCGTTTTTTTTTGGCCAGGCAACGACATCGGCGCCATCCCGGCGGCGGCCTTCAACGGCATTCCCAACCTGGAATGGATCAACTTGAAGGGGAACAAACTCACGTCGGGCGCCGTCCATCCCACGGCCTTCCGGGTGAGCTAGCCGGGCACTTGGCGCGGCCCCATGACCGGACGTTTGGTCGCCGGACGTTTGGTCGCGGACGTTTGGTCACCCGGACCCAAACAACCAGCGACCAAACGTCCGGCGACCAAAAGTCCGGTGACAAAACAAGGTCAAACAAGATGGTCTACGCATCAATAAAAGCCAACAATGGCCATGAGCAGTTTCACTGAGCCGATGTGTCAGTGTAGAAGAGTTTGTATGTACATGCGTTGTCCCTTTAAGAAGCGATGTCAGTCCGTCAGGGTCTTAACAAGTTCTCCAACAAAAAACAATCAAAGTCTGGGAAATTTGGAGCCTTTCTTTTGCCTAATAATTACTAGGGCATTAAGTATGACTAAATAGTCATTTGCAGTTTGGATTTAGGGAATTTGAGCAACAATTTTAAATGGTAATTATCAAAAACCTTCCGGGCCAAAAGTCCGGCGACCAAACGGCCGAGTACCGCGCGACCCAACCCTTGGTTTGCGGCAGATTCTGAAGACGCTGAGGCGGCTGTACTTGGACGGGAACCTCCTGGAGGCGCTTCCCGCCAACCTGCCGACCAGCCTGCGGGAACTGACCATCAACGAAAATCGCCTGCGGGGAATTGGCGCTAACAGTCTGCGAGGTGACCGGGGGCCTTTGTTAGGGTTAGGGTCATTTTATCATTGTTCTGCTCTCAAATATAAACAAGGTTAACACGGCGTGATGTTGGCAGGTATGGCTAGTTTGGTGAGCCTGGAGCTGGAAGACAACCTCCTGAGCGAGGCCAACGTGGACCCCGAGGCCTTCCAGCCCCTTCTTGGCCTCTGCTACCTTCGACTGGGCCGCAACCATTTTGGCTCCATCCCCCAGGGCCTCCCCGCCTCGCTCCTGGTACGACGGGAGCGTGGCGCCCTTCCAGACGGGCGTTCAGGCAACTGGAGCGCCGAGACTCTGTTTGTTTTGTGGTTTTGGTCTTTTCCGTTGGTCAGGAGTTGTACCTGGAGAACAACCTGATCCAGGAGATCCCGGCGGGCGTCTTCAACGGCAGCCGTGAACTCAACGTGCTCTCCCTGAGGCACAACTGGCTGGAGGAGACCCGGATGGCCCCGTTGGCCTGGATCCACCACAGGTCCAAGCGCCGCCCAACCGTGCGTGTGCAGTCGATTGGTTGCCGGTCTTTTGGTCACCGGTCTTTTGGTCGCCCCGACCGCGACAATGGGCGACCAAAAGAGCGGCGTCAAAACAAGGTAAAACAACAGTGTCTACGCATGAATAAAAGCCAACAATGGCCATGAGCAGTTTCACTGAGCCGACGTGTCAGTGTAGAAGAGTTTGTATGTACACGCGCTGTCCCTTTAAGAAGCTCCGTCAGTTCAGTCAGGGTGTTAACAAGTTCTCCAACAAAAAACAATAAAAGTCCGGGGAAATTTGGAGCTTTTCTTTAGCCTAATAATGACTAGGGCATTAAGTGTGACTAAATAGTCATTCGCAGTTTGGATTTAGGGAATTTAAGCAACGATGTAAATGGTAATTATCAGTAACCTTCCGGGCAACCAAAAGACTGGCGACCAAAAGATTGGCGACCAAAAGACTGGAGACCAATCGTCCGTGTACCCCGCCCAACGGCTCCGTGGGGACGGCAATTCCCAACGCCGATGGGGGCCCTTCCTCACGATCCTAACGCCTTCCTCGCGCTGGCCTCGTCGGCAGGAGTCTGGAGTCGCTGGACCTTTCGTACAACCGACTCCACCTGGTGCCTTCCTTCCTGCCCAGATCGCTGATCCACCTGGTGCTGGTGGGCAATCGCATCGAGAGAATACCTGGTCAGTCCACATTTCAAAAGCCAAAGAACTGAAACGAGGACCAAGCGCCAGTTTGTACCCATTTCTAGGCTTCGTGCTGGCCCACCTGGAGCCGGGCCTGGAGTACCTGTACCTGTCCCACAACCGGCTGGACGGCCAGGCCTTTGAAGCCGAGTCCTTCTGGGGCGCCTACGACTCCATGCTGGAGCTGTGCCTGGACCACAACCAGTTGCGGGCCGTGCCGACCGGCATCAACCGCATGAGCCAGCTCCGCCTCCTCCGGCTCGACGACAACCGCATCAGGTGAGTCGGCGTCGAGCGAGCGTCGCTTTTTGACGGGACGCCACGCTCGCTCGCTCGCCAGGGACGTCCCCGAGGAGGCCTTCTGCGATCCGGAACGCGAGGAAGACTCGGCCCTGGTGACCGTCAGGCTGGACAACAACCCCTTGGAGGCGGCGGAGGTGTCGCCCGCGACCTTCGCCTGCGTTCGTTCCTCCTCCGCCGCCGTGGTCCTGACGCCGCGGAAGCGGGACGGAGCGCCACGCCGTTAGATCCCGTCGGGAGACGGGTAAACGCTATGGAGCGCTTCTTTGGCTGCTACGTTCCACAAATACGTTGGAAATAAATCCCAGACGTTATTGCTACTTTTTTTTTTAAACACTAAATATCAATAAGAATTATGAATATGCTTGGACGAGACCTCGCTCCAAAAATCGGCCATTCTAGCCTCTTTGGAAAATGGCGGCGCGCCGGCGACAGACGCCCGAGCGCGGTGGAGATGTGGCGCTATTAGCGCAGGCAGACGGCGACGCCATGGCGACCGCGACCACGACCACGACTTGGCTCGTCGGCATAAAATTGACTGATTTATGCGTGGCGCTTTTTTTTTTTTTACATGGCTCAGCTCTTTTCACTCTTAAAGGGCCACGACCGTTACATACAACCAAAGAGTGGTACATTAAGCCAAAGAGGTCTACCTATGTATGGCTTCATTCTTTTGTTTTGCCTTGCGCTTGTTGGGGGTGAAATAGGAGGGAAGTTGACGCCGCTGCTCTCGGGGCGGCCCGTTCTGTCAAAGAGATTAGCGGACATTCAACACGCGGCAGCCCACCCGGCGGCCCACCCAGCCGTGTGCGGTCAATTGGTCGCCGGTCTTTTGGTCACGGTCATTTGGTCGCGGTCATTTGGTCGCCCCAACCGCGACAACGGGCGACCAAAAGACCGGCGACCAAAAGACTGGCGACCAAAAGACCGGCGACAAACAAGGTAAAACAAGATGGTCTGCGAATGAATAAAAGCCAACAATGGCCATTTGTATGTACATGCGCTGTCCCTTTAAGAAGCGACGTCTGTCAGGGTCTTAACAAGTTCTCCAACAAAAAACAATAAAAGTCCGGGAAATTTGGAGCTTTTCTTTAGCCTAATAATTAATAGGGCATTAAGTATGACTAAATAGTCATTGGCAGTTTGTATTTAGGGAATTTGAGCAACCATTTCAATGGTAATTATCACTTACCTTCCGGGCGACCAAAAGAACGGCCACCAATCGACCATGTACCCACCCAGCCGCCCACTTCCCGCTCAGGTGTACGACGCGCTAGACATGATCCTATCGTGGACTACTTTCCCCTGAACCAGATACCAAATTCAGTAGCGGTGACCTTTAGTCCAATCCATGTGAAGCGGGAGGACGGCAGCGACTCGGGTGTTTATTCGCCGTCGACCCTCCCGCTTCAGGTGGATGGGTCATTTAGCGGCGACAAGCATTTAAAAGAGCGGTCCCCAAACTATTCCAGAAAGGGCCGCGGCAGTGAGTGCGGGTTTTCGTTCCGACCCGTAAGAGGAAACCTTTCCACCCATCTGCTATGCTACAAGTGCAATCGGGTGCTTCCTGTTTCAGCAGAAACCTCATTGGTTCAAGTGTTTGCGTTGGATGGCTTGGAACAAAAAAAAACGCACCCACGGCGGCCCTCCAGGACCGCTTTGGAGACCTCTGATTTAAAAGATCCCATGGGTTCTTCTGGGCAAGAGGTCGAGCGACGTTGCACTCGCCCACGACAAACGGATGGGACGCCTGAGTGGAGTAACGCCAAATCTACTTTGCCAAAAGGAATGGCGATACTTTGGCGAAGAAAGGAGGAGGCAGGTCGGCAGGCCAGATTGTGATGCGGTGGAAAACAAAGCATCCAGCGAAGGAATGCTTCTTTGCTTTTACAAGACGCAGTAGATCACGCACGGATCTGCTTTTCATGTACGTACAAGAGCGAGGTGACATGTGGAAACGTTTTGCTCTCGCTCCTCTCGTCGTGTGAGAAGCGCCGGCGGATAAAGCCGCCGCCGGAGGAGGAGGAGGCACTTACAAAAAGCCTGAGCTAGCCTAGCTAGCCGGCTAGCAAAAATTGCAATCTTTTAGCTTTGTAAAATGACCCCCCCAAAGTCAAGAATTTTAGACAGAGCGGGGTGTCCAAGCGTCTCCAAATCAAGGCCCATTTCCACTCTGGCGGGGAGTCCAAAAAGTAGCGCCGTATTTTTACCAAAATAAAATCATCATATAAACATTCAATAAACGCGTCTCTGTTAAGAAATAAATGATCAAATCGATGGGTTGTTGTCTTAAAAGGAGGCACTTTTCCATAAACAGACAATTTGTTTGTTTGATCATTTAAAGCACGTGTCAAAGTGGCGGCCTGGGGGCCAAATCTGGCCCGCCGCATCATTTTGTGTGGCCCGGGAAAGTCAATCATGAGTGGCGACTTTCTGTTTTAGGATCAAATTCAAATGAAGAGTATAGATGTATATGAAATTTCCAGATTTTTTCCCCCTTTTAAATCAATCATTGTCATTTTTTAATCCATTTTTTCTGTGTTTTTAGTTCAAAAATCATTTTGTAAAATCTAAAAATATATTTTAAAAAAGCTACAATAAACATTGTTTTCAATCTATAAAAAACGGAATATTCAGGGCTTTTAATCCAGTTCTTTTAATCCATTTATTTAAAAAAATCTAAATATTACATCTAAAATGAAATCAAGTTGACGTTAAAGCGGCCCTCGAACCAACCCGAGTCTGACACCCTTGATTTAAACGGTAAACCTTTTACAAATCAATCAGCGGACAGCGAGATTTTGGAACTAAAACAAAACCAAAAATGGAAGTCATTCGGAGTCCATCACGGATGCTCAGGGCCACTCGTCAGTCCAGTCTAGATTAGGAAAGACGCTTTTTGGAGATGAGATGGAGCGCATGGAATGGGCACCGCATTTTCCAGCAAAAGTGGAAATGCGACATGGCAGAGATGATCTCACGAGCGGCGGAAAATATGAGGCGGCGGGCGGGAGAACGCCGGCGGAAAGCCGCCATCGCCGGGAAAAGGGGAAAAAAAGCAATTGGCGTCGGACGCCAGAGAAAAGCTCGCCCGTGAGGGGGGGTGGTTACTCTCGCGCTCTCTCGCAGTGCTTTTTTTCCTCTTTTTTTTTTTGCTTTTGTACCCCCCGCCCCCGTTGCTGATTTTGGGGGCCGACTTAGGTCGCGTCCCTCCGTGGCGTCGAGCTCAAATTTTGCCAAAGCATCCGACGGAGCAGGTAGGTGAAAGAAGACTACAAAGTCCGGCTCATTTCGGGCACTTTTCAAGATAGACCGCTATGCCAACACGTAGGGGGCGCCCTCCGAGACTCGGAGGGAACTCATTAGCCAGTCGCTGGCTTTCGGGGATTTGACCTCTTGACTCCATTTGGGCTTTTAAGCGAAATCCAACGTGTCGAGGAAAGCGCACGCGTGTTTTTGCCACTCCGTTGACGTCATATGGATTGGGAAGAAGATGTGGTGGGATTTAGCGAGGTCAATTTAAAAAAAGAGTGGGCGCTGAGACGCCGGCTCCGGATGGCGTTTGTTTTCGCAGGTGCTCCGTTGGATTTTTGCAAAAGTGGCGCCGCACGCGTCGCCACTCTTTGTGCCGCTGACAGCCAAAGATTTTGGCCAATTTTGACTATTTATCTGCATTTCTAAAGACAAAAGGGGCTTTTTTTACATTCAGAATCCAAAATGTCTTTATTTAACGTTTGGTCGCCCGGAAGGTTATTGATAATTGCCATTTAAATTGTTGCTCAAATTCCCTAAATACAAACTGTGAATTATTATTTAGTCATACTTAATGCCTTATTAATTATTAGGCTAAAGAAAAGCTCAAAATTTCCCGGACTTTGATTGTTTTTTTTGTTGGAGAACTTGTTAAGACCCTGACTGAACTGACATCGCTTCTTAAAGGGACAGCGCATGTGCATACAAACTCTTCTACACTCACACGTCATTGTTGGCTTTTATTGATGCGTAGACCGTGTTGTTTTACCTTGTTTTGTCGCCGGTCTTTTGGTCGCCGGTCTTTTGGTCGCCGGTCTTTTGGTCACCCGTTGTTTGGGTCCGGGCGACCAAAAGACCAGCGACCAAAAGACCAGCGACCAAAAGACCGGCGACCAATCGACCGCCGACGCCGCTAAAACGGATTTGCCCGATGATGGGCTTCCCTTAGGAATTTGCACCCAGCCACCCCCGGCGTTTTCGTTGGCGGGATGGCCCCGGCGGCCGGCCCCATTTCCCGTGCCGGCAAATATTTGCGGTGGGGCGCGGAATCCCTCGAGATGAGCCGGCGGTTGGCCACGGGGAAGGGCATAAATCAGCGGCGCCGCAAAACATTTGCCTTGGCCGCTCATTGGCAAGCGGCGTGCGGAAAACGCTTGGAAACTCCTTGTTTATTCTAACTTCTTGGTGACTTTCATTAAAGAAACTTGAATTGTAACGAGTTTGAAGGGCCGGCTTCTCGAGAAAGCCACCAAAAGAAGTGAAAATTAGGGCTTGAAAAAGGTTAAAAAAAATGAGAATTTCCAAGTAAGGTTGAATTTGAAGGCGCTTTGTGTGGAAAAGCTATTTTGAGAGGCGTGAATAAAGAAGGGAAACGCATTGTGATCTTAGATAAGACAAGACGGGGGTGCCATGAGGCTGCTCCTTCTGATCGCTCTGTTGCTGCCGCTGACCGCCGCCGTCGGCGGCAAAAACTACCAGCGCGTCGACGTCATGGAGATCGCCAGAAACTACGACATCATGGTGGCCGACCAAGACTATGACGACGACAGCGACGACGACGACAACGACAGCGACGACAACAACGTCCATCACTACGACGACAGCTGCCCCCCGGGCTGCCACTGCACGCCAAGGGTGGTGCAGTGCTCCGATCAAGGTCAAACCACATTTTGACGTTCTCATTGGGGATGCGCTCAAAGCAAGACCAAAATATGATAAATCGTATGAGATGAGTCGTACGTGAAACAAGGATCAATTTAGACAGCCGTAACGCTTCCAGAAATGCATGCTAGCCAACACTAAAGTGGAATACCAGGATCAATCTATAGCAGGGGTGTCAGACTCGGGTTGGTTCGCGGGCTGCGTTAACGTTAACTCCATTTCATGTGGGCCGGACCATTTCAGATATAATATTTTGATTATTTTTTTTTATAAATGGATTAATAGAACTGGATTAAAAGCCCTGAATATTCATTTTTTTATAGATCTAAAACAATGTTTATTTTAGCTTTTTTTAAATATATTTTTAGATTTTACAAAATGATTTTTGAACTAAAAACACAGAAAAAATGGATTAAAAAATATATATTAAATGAATATTCATTTTTTATAGATCTAAAAGAATGTTTATTTTAGCTTTTTTATATATTTTTAGATTTTACAAAATGATTTTTGAACTAAAAACAGAAAAAAATGGATTAAAAAATGACAATTATGGATTTAAAAGGCGGAAAATAGGGAAATGTAATATACAGCTATACTCTTCATTTGAATTTGATCCTAAAACAGAAAGTCGGCACTCATTCCCGGGCCACACAACATGATGCGGCGGGCCAGATTTGGCCCCCGGGCCGCCACTTTGACATAGGTTATCTATACAGTCGCAACGCTTCCAGAAATGCATGCTAGCCAAAACTAAAGTGGAATGACTGTTCGTCTGCCTGGCAATTGGCTGGCGTGGGCTGGGATAAGCTCCGGCACCCCCCCTCGAATCATGCACACTTGCTACGGATATTGGCTAATTTTGGATACACCTTGGGCCGCCATAGACAGACGCTGCTAGACGTCTGACTGGTTCAGTTCAAATCAGAAGGACATAACCATTTGTGTTTTGCCGGCAGGTCTGATCGGCGTTCCGGGCAAGCTCCCCTCCGACAGCTTGATGATCGACCTCCAAAACAACGATATCACCGAGATCAAAGAGGACGACTTCAAAGGCCTGGAAAAACTTTACGTGAGAGCGAGCGTCCAAAAAAAAAAAAAGTGGCTTCCGCCAAATTCGACCAAGTGGAAAAGCCAAATGGTCATTTTCCAAGCAGGGGACGCGTCCCATTTCGTTTTGTCCAATTTGAACAGGGCCTGTTCCTGATCAACAACCGCATCTCCAAGATCCACCCACGGGCCTTCAAGAACATGAACAACCTGCGCCTGCTCTACCTGTCGTACAACGCGCTGACGCAGATCCCGGCCGACCTGCCGCCCAACTTGGTGGAGCTGCGTTTCCACGAGAACCGCATCAACAGAATCCAGAGGGATGCCTTCAAGGGCCTCAGGAAACTCCACGTGCTAGGTAGGACCACCACCACCACCACCACCACAACAACAACAGCCACTCACTCATAGGCCTCTTCAAATTCAATATTCAAGATTTTCCTTCCTTTTTAAAAAAAAAGCCTTTTAAATGTTAATTAACCCCTTTAGGCAGGGGGTGTCAGACTCGGGTTGGTTCGCGGGCCGCGTTAACGTCAACTCGATTTCACGTGGGCCGGACCATTTTAATAATAATAATAATAATAATAATAATAATATTTAGATTTTTTTTATTTATAAATGGATTAAAAGAACTGGATTAAAATCCCTGAATATTCAGTTTTTTTATAGATCTTAAACAATGTTTATTTGTTTTTTAATATATTTTTAGATTTTACAAAATGGTTTTTGAACTAAAAACAGAAAAAATGGATTAAAAAATGACATTTATTGATTTAAAAGGGGGAAAAAAATCTGGAAATGTAATATAAATCTGTACTCTTCATTTGAATTTGATCCTAAAACAGAAAGTCGGCACTCATGATTTACTTTCCCGGGCCACACAAAATAAAGCGGCGGGCCAGATTTGGCCCCCGGGCGGCCACTTTGACACCTGTGCTTTACACAGACAGAAATCATTTACTCAGTCTGGAAAGACAGGATTTTTTTTAATAAATGGATTAAAAGAACTGGATTAAAAGCCCTGAATATTCTGTTTTTTATAGATATAAAACAATGTTTATTTTAGCTTTTTTTAAAATATATTTTTAGTATTTTTAGAGTTTACAAAATGATTTTTGAACTAAAAACACAGAAAAAATTGATTAAAAATTACAATTATTGATTTAAATATGCATCTATACTCTTCATTTGAATTTGATCCTAAAACAGAAAGTCGGCACTCATGATTGACTTTCCCGGGCCACACAAAATGATGTGGCGGGCCAGATTTGGCCCCCGGGCCGCCACTTTGACACGTGCCGTTAGGTCTATTCTTTTTTAAATTTACTTGAACATAAAATGCAGGGGAGCAGTAGTTTTTTTTCATACGAAAAACAAAAAACAAATAGACAAATGTAGTATTTTTGAAGACTGAATGTTGACACTTTCTTCCGTCGTTGCGCAAAGGGAAAAAAAGTTGGCCTACCATTTCCGGGCAAGCGAACTCACCTTCGTCAAGATAGGGTTCCCGCGCAGGATTTTTGGCAGGCGGGTAAAGAGTGGGGGAAAAAAATGGCCGCCATCGTAATTCAGCACAAAGCGTTTTTCCAAAAGGCCTTTTCGTCTCGCTGGGGACGATAAATTGAAAAAGGAAAAGAAAGAAAATGAAACGAAAGCACGGCTGCTATTTTAATAAGCGCCTTGAAGCATCAAAAGCAGATGCGCTTTTTCGGTGTCGCGTGTCAAAAAAGCTGGCGAGCGGGCAACCTGGCAACAAAGTCATCAGAAAAAGCCAACGTAGCAAAAGCCCCCGCTAAAAGAAACGAGCGCCCAATTGAAAAAAACCCCGGGAAAATGGCTACAAATCAAATACTGGTCAATGACATTTGACCTTTTGGGATCAAATGATCGGAGAAGCATTCAAATGATCGGACGCCGCGCAGTAAACTTTTGCCTAAGGCGCCACCGGACTGACTTTGCTTTGACCACCAGAGCTGGGCGCTAACCCGCTAGCTAACAGCGGCATGGAGCTGGGCGCCTTCAACGGGCTGAGCACGCTCTACGTGGGAATGTCGGAGAACAAGCTGACGGCCGTGCCCAAAGGTCAGTCGTCGTGGTGGTCGTCGCCGACCCTCGCCACGCGCCACATGGCCCGTTTGCTTTGGTTCCGACAGATCTGCCCTCCTCCATCACCGAGCTCAACTTGGAGTACAACAAGATCTTTAAAATCGAAGTGGAGGACTTGATCCGATACAAAAATCTGCAGAGGTAAATCAATGGCCTTTCACCCAAGCGGGAATCACAAATGCGAGCATCAGCATGGACAGCAGTCAATCCCCAACACACACACGGTTCAAAATACAGTCATCCCTCAAATATCGCTGTTAATGTAGAGCAGACATGGCTACGATGGTACTCGGCCGTTTGGTCGCCAGACTTTTGGTCGCCCGGAAGGTTATTGATAATTACCATTTAAAATTGTTGCTCAAATTCCCTAAATACAAACTGTGAATGACTATTTAGTCATACTTAATGGCCTATTAATTATTCAGCTAAAGAAAAGCCGGCGACCAAACGTCCGTTTGACAAAACATCCGTTCGGCGAAACGTCCGGGGACGAAGTGTCCGTCGACGAAACGTCCAGGTACCGACTATCGAGACTATAAAACCCAAAATCAAATTCCAAAAGACAGCTCACTTTTAAGGGGAGAAGGCCACTTTATGAAGCTAGGGAAGTTAGCCCTGGGCTACAATCTTACCTATTGACAGGTACATTAACACAAAAGATAAATATGTTCATGAAATATTTGTGCTGTGCCTTATTCAAAATCAACCTCAAACTATGGAGGACCATTTTTGAGCATTTTTAACGTGATACTATCGGTCATTATTGTGAGCTACTTTTTCACGGTTGACCTTTGACCCTCATCAGACTGAGCCTGAGCTTCAACCAAATCCGCTTTGTGGAAAACGGTAGCCTGGCCAAGATCCCCAACATCCGTGAGATCCACCTAGACAACAACGCTCTGAAAAAGGTCCCGGCCGGACTCAGCTCCCTGCGCTACCTTCAGGTGAGCCCTCGCCACAACAATTATTACGGCGCCAAAAGGGAGCCAGCCATTTTCCAACCCCTCTCTCTTCCCAAACAGGTGATTTTCCTCCACGCCAACAAAATCAGCAGCGTGGGCATCAACGACTTCTGCCCCCTCCGCTTCGGCGAGAAAAAGAACTTGTACAACGGCATCAGCTTGTTCGCCAACCCCGTCAAGTACTGGGACGTCCACCCCGGCACGTTCCGCTGCGTGGGCGGACGACGGGGCGTCCAGCTGGGCAACTTCCGCAAGTGAGACGGCCAGCGGACATCCGTCCGTCCGTCAACCCAATTGAATTTTTCGCCACGTAGGAATGACACCATGTCAAGTAAAATCATACCGATAAATCCCGTTTTTTTTACAATATGACGCTAAAACGATTATCACCGTAAATGGACCTGCTTCTGCAATGCGCATTTCGGCCACCAGACGACGCCCAATTTGAGCCCACTTGTTTCATTCATGGGACTTTATACATACATAGTACAGGGATTGAAAAGTAACTGGAATATTATTATCTTTAAGCATTACTTTGACCATTTTCATCACATTTGAAACATTTTTGCAGTTTTGGAAAGATGACTAAAGGCCAATAAGGATAAGCTAACCTTTTGGTAGAGTGACACCAATTTTTCCGTTGATTTTTAGTTGAAAATGGAAAAAAAATAGCCCTAATTTCCGCCTGTCGCTGCGACCTTTTTTCCAGCATTCTCTGGCAACGCTAAAACAAAACGATAGACTCTTTTTGTAAGCACCAAAAATGTACCTTGGGACCACTGCACAAGCTCTTTATGGGTGTACGCTTTAAAATTTGCTTGACTATGTACAAATACGTAAGCCTGATTGTGTAACCATCCTCAAAACATCACGCCACGGGACTCTTTATCTTTGTGCGCGTGTTTTTTTAATTGTTTTTATTCTTCCTTGGGTGTCATTTGGGGGTCGTGCAGTTGGAAGCCTTCAGCAAAGGTCTGTACTCCTATTGGCCAATAATCAGTGCAATAACAGCGGTTGTCTGGAAACATACGCCAAGTACTTTAACAGACGGCGGTGGCGGCAAAAAAACGATCCTGGACCATCCACAAATGTTGCAAAATATCAAATGCGACTACGGTCACTTTGTCCAGTTTCTTCTCTTCAGACGGTGCTATATTTATTGAGTCTGTTTTCAAATAAACCTGGAATGCGGCGACCCCTAAAATCCAGCGCTCACTCTTGTCGTTGTCTATGTGTCAAAGAGGCGGCCCGGGGGCCAAATCTGACCCGCTGCGAAATTTTGTGTGGCCCGAGAAAGTAAATGATTTAGTGCCGACTTTCTGTTTTAGGATTAAATTCAAATGAAGAGTATAGATGTATATTAAATTTCTTGATTTTCCCCCTTTTAAATTAATAATTGTCATTTTTTAATCCATTTTTTCTGTGTTTTTAGTTCAAAAATCATTTTGTTAAATCTAAAAATATATAAAAAAAAAAGCTAAAATAAACAGTGTTAGATCTATTAAAAACGGAATATTCAGGGCTTTTAATTCAGTTCTTTTAATCCATTTATAAAAAAAATATCTAAATATTCTATCTAAAATGGTCCGGCCCACGTGAAATCAAGTTGACGTTAAAGCGGCCCGCGAACCAACCCGAGTCTGACACCCTATGCTCACTGTCTTTTACACTAAATAGACATTGGCGGTCATAGTCATATGAAATAAGTGATAGTGGGAGTTAGTTTTTAACCCTCTGGCTGCCATTGGCTGCTAGCACCCTCCCTCCCTACCAGTCAAAATGGCGCAGTCAACAGCAGCCAGAGTTAAATGAGCGGCCAGTAGGGGTAAAAAAAAAAAAAGTACAGTGGTACCTCGACCTACGATCAGCTCTACCTACGAAATGCTCGAGGTTTGATGAAAATTTAGATCGAATAATTCGCCCTAGATACGATCAAAATTTTGAGATGCGAGAAAGCCAGGTGGCCATGACATGAGAGGCTGTTTATCATTGTAGCGCACTGTCTTTTTTTTGCCGCATCTCTTTCGTGTATAACATATCTACGAGCACTCAACAATTTCTTCAAAAGAGTTTCTCCGCATCGACCAGAAAACGCTCAAGGCGCATGCGTGGGCAAAAAGAGGGCTTTCTGGGTAATGAAGTATACTCATGCACACAACACCGATAGCCAATGGCACCCTTTCTCACAATAAAACTTCATGGGAGCAGACAAAAAGCCCATGCAGAAAGTGATTAACACTGCCCAGAAGATCGTCGGCTGCTCTCTGCCCTCACTGGAAGACATTGCCAGCCTTCGTTACCTCAGCAGAGCCAGGAACCTCGAGTTGCGCTTGTTAACCATGGCCAGCAGAGGGCGTCACGACTTCACCATTCAGCGTCAATTCCATTTCTACATAAACAAGAAACCATTCTGGCCGCAATTTGGCGAGGGAAAATAAAGTTTGCTATGTATTGTTCATCCACGGCTACTCCGAAGTAACAAAATGAATTAATACAAGGGTGTCAGACTCGGTTTGGTTCGTGGGCCGCTTTAATGTCAACTTGATTTCACGTGGGCCGGACCATTTTAGATAGAATATTTAGATTTTTTATATATAAATGGATTAAAAGAACTGGATTAAAAGCCCTGAATATTCCGTTTTTTTATAGATCAAAAACAATGTTTATTTTAGCTTTTTAAAATATATTTTTAGATTTTACTAAATGAATTTTGAACTAAAAACACAGAAAAAATGGATTAAAAAATGACAATTATTGATTTAAAAGGGGGAAAAATCAGGAAATGTAATATACATCTATACTCTTCATTTGAATTTGATCCTAAAACAGAAAGCCGGCACTCATCATTGACTTTCCCGGGCCACACAAAATGATGCGGTGGGCCAGATTTGGCCCCCGGGCTGCCACTTTGACACATGTGACTTAGATGAATGAACCCACAAAATCAGGTTTGGTAAATAAATTATTCATAAATAGCCTAGGCATTGAGTATGGACAGAGGGACTCCGACAAGAACTGGCGTGCAAGCACATGTGATTGAGACCACTCTACTGGGGTACACGGTCGATTGGTCGCCGGTCTTTTGGTCACCCGGAAGGTTATTGATAATGACCATTTAAATGGTTGCTCAAATTCCCTAAATACAAACTACGAATGACTATTTAGTCATGCTTAATGCCCTATTAATGATTAGGCTTAAGAAAAGCTCCAAATTTCCCGGACTTTTATTGTTTTTTTGTTGGAGAACTTGTTAAGACCCTGACTGAACTGACGTCGCTTCTTAAAGGGACAGCGCATGTACATACAAACTCTTCTACACTCACACGTGGGCTCAGTGAAACTGCTCAGGGCCATTGTTGGCTTTTATTCATGCGTAGACCGTCTTGTTTTACCTTGTTTTGTCGCCGCTCTTTTGGTCGCCGGTCTTTTGGTCGCGGTCCAGGCGACCAAAAGACTGGCGACCAATCGATCGCACACACTCTACTGGTGATCACCGTTATCGCGACATGGCTACCTCACAGGAATTGAACTAGCTAGCGCCCTTAAGAAAAAAACGCTCACAACGAAAGGTGCGCGACTACTGGCACGCTTTGCCATTTGACGGCGGAGACTTTCGGGGAGGCGCGTCGCAGGAAACATATGGAAGAGATCTAGCGCTGGGCCAGATCTCCCCGCCCCCTTCCTGCCAAGCCGCCACGTCTCACGGCGCACGGCACAAACACGCCGAAGGCGAGGAAGGACGTGTTTGCGACTAAACGCCTCCGGAGAGGTAAACAAAGTGGGAAGAGTCGGTCGGGGAGAAACGGTCGCAATCAAACCAAGCGGCCATGATGTGGTTTTTGGACCTTGGGCGTCCCCGGGAGCTTCAAACAAAACAAAAAGATTGAATGGATGGGACTGATTATTTGCGCTCACATTTGGTCATTCGTCAAAAGTTTCGGTCATTCCGAGGCTTGAAAAGGCGGGATGCACGTTTAAAAGGCATCCCGTGCTATTTGCTAAAATGGTAAAGACGAAAACAGGCTAACGGCAGGGGGACGACAACCGTGCGCATTTGAAACATGCTTAAAAGAAAAAGGGAAAACAAACAAAAAGTCAAATGGACTTGGCCAGTTAGTGCAAAAGAGAGCAAAGGAATCGCGGACGAGGCGTCCAATGTCAGAGCGTCATCATACTGGCTTGATTAAGAGCAGACTTGCTTGAAATTCCTAAACGCATGCGCTCCAATAATCCAGCTTCCAAAAACAAAGAGAGAGAAAAAAAAATCCTTTTCAGATTTAGCGGCTCTTCGCAAAAGACCTTGGAAAAACGTGAGCGCCTTGGAAATGCCACTGGCTTCCAGACATTTTGGACTATTTGGCCAATAGAAACGTGCACGCAGGGAAGACAAAGAATTTGCAAGATATTTTCAAGAGACAAATGGCAGAAAGGGTTTGATAATCAATGCAAACGCTAATGAGCCTTCCCTTCTCCGCCCGCCGACAAATCTCCAAACGGAAAATCACAGCCAGAATGAGCTGCACATTTCTGCTAGCATGCTAGCCATTGGCTACCCCGAAAATGCTCAAATCACCAAAACATCGTTGTTCGAGTGAGACGGAAATCTCCCGCTTCAAATACCGTATTTTCACGACTATAAGGCGCACTTAAAAGTCTTAAATTTTCTCCAAAATAGACAGGGCGCCCACCTGTTCAACATGAGTTATTATGCTATTGCTGTGTCACGAAAATACTAATACTTTAACCTCGGAGAAAATAAAAAAACTGTTGTTTATTCATGTTGGGAGTGAATGGAGTTGTCAGAAAGCTGATTTGTAATCTATTAATAAAGTTTAGCTGAACTATCTGACTGTTTTGTTGACATTCCCTTTAGCGCAGCATCATCTAGTGGGTGCGCCTTTAAATGTGATGCGTCGAGTGTGTGTCAAATACAGAAATAGCACTCGTTACTGACACTGCGCCTTTAAATGCGATGCGCCATATAGTCATGAAAATACGGTAGATCGGTCGTCCGCAAGCGATATACTGAGGCGAATCCTCGTCCTGGCGAGGGCACGTCTCGGTGGCGGCCATCTTGGCACGGGCCACCTGCGTCTCGCAAAGTACTCAATATTTCCAAGTTTGGGCGTCCAGGGGTATACATTTCATTCAAGCGATCACGATGCGCCGCACGTGAAAGGCGGCATGTCGGCTTCTTTGGATGGCAGAAAATGTGCTTTCGGGGCCTTGGGTGGATTTGACAGCGTTTAAAAAGGCCTATTATGCCTTCTTCCACTGGGATGTAATCAAGCGTGACAAAGCAAGCTGCCTTCTGGCTTCTAGTTTCTGGCTTCTGGCGCCAGAGCTAGACACTTCATCGTTTGCGGTCGCCATCTCACGTGTGGACTTCTTGGAACGCCTCGTTGCAATTAAGTCGCTTTTTAGAGGACATGTTGCTCCCGGCGCTAATTGCCACGAGAACACGGACTGGTCGCCGTCTGGAGACAACCACAACGTGGCGTGGCGTGCGCCTTTCACTCACTCGTCCCGTTCGCTCGGACCCAGCGGCCATCTTTCGCTCGTACATATTTGATCACGGGATGTGTCCCTTTTGAAAAAGTGATGATTTTGATCTAGTTTTTGCAAATCTCAATCAGTTTCAACATTCATCGCCGGCGGCCCAGTCCAAACGGAACGGACGTCTCATCGCCGTTAAAAGCGGCCAACGGCCATTTCCAGTCTTTCCAGACTGAGTAGATGATTTCTGTCTGTATAAAGCACATGTGTCAAAGTGGCGGCCCGGGGGCCAAATCTGGCCCACCGCATCATTTTGTGTGGTCCGGGGAAGTCAATCATGAGTGCCGACTTTGTTTTACGATTACATTAAAATGAAGAGTATAGATGTATATTAAATTTCCTGATTTTCCCCCTTTTAAATCAATAATTGTCATTTTTAATCCATTTTTCTGTGTTTTTGGTTCAAAGATCATTTTGTAAAATCTAAAAATATTTTTAAAAAGGTAAAATAAACATTGTTTTAGATTGTTAAAAAAAAACGGAATATTCAGGGCTTTTAATCCAGTTCTTTTAATCCATTTATAAAAGAAAAATCTAAATATTATATCTAAAATTTTTGACCCCTCAAGAAATGCCCCGGAATGAACAGATGAGCCAAAATTTTCCACACGTGACCTGAAATGCCTCAAAAACGCCAGTACGTGAGTGACAAATCAACAGGAAATGACGCAAAAATGTCCCCAAATCAACAGAAACCGATGTCTACCGTATTTTCACGACTATAAGGCGCACTTAAGTCTTAAATTTTCACCAAAATAGACAGGGCGCCTTATAATCCAGTGTGCTTTATATATGGAAAAAAAATAAAATGTGTCATTCATTGAGGGTGCGCCTTATAGTCTTGAAAATACGGTACTTGATTTTGATTGGGTGGTCCGCCCTCCCGCTCCAGATCGCTTATTGTCGTCAAAAGTAACTTGAAATGGATTAAACATTTAGGTTTGTCTGTAGTGTGGAGTATTATTTTTGGGAGAATTTTGAAATTTTTTTTAGTCTGATGACAACAGTACTTACTGTAAAGTATACGACTAAAAGTGCAACACCCCCCCACCCCAAAAACTTTTGTACTTGGCCACATCTGCTCCAAATCTAAGCGACAGCAGGAAGCACGCGTGGACGGCAGCCATTCGTAACGCAAAACTTCCAAATACTTTATCACTTGCAGGCATTTAAAAAAAAAAAAACTAAACAATGTCAGAGCAATAAAGTGGATCCGTCCCGCAACTTAACAATCTTCCGACACCTTCGCCGTGACCGTCCATCCCGCTCGCAGCTGTTTAAGCCATTTTGTTCCCCCCCCCTCGGAAATGTTGCGGGAGCCAATTCCGAGACGGATTCTGACAAACGGTGCCGGGCGGCCGGCGTCAGGAAAAGCCATCAAGGGCGAGGCCGAACGGGCCTTTCTCACGTGGCTTTGCTTTCAAAATATTTACGGTCGTACAGAACCGAGTACTTTGATTTGCCAGCGACTCAAAATGTTTTTCTATTGTCGATTTATTTCCACGTCACGACGGACGAGAACATCTGGAATTGGAGCCGGTTCGTCGAACGGATGCTTCGTCGGCGGACAATTTGTTGCCAGACAGTTGGCCTAACTTTAACCACTATTAAAGAAGACAAAGGAAAGTCACATGCAGACGCTCCCCTACTTACGAACGAAGGAGTTAGGTTCCGAGCGATTGTTCATAAGTTGAATTTGTTTGTAAGTTGCTCAGTGCTATATTTTGTATTATAATTTATGTTTAAGGCCTATACAAGTATATTGAAGGTTTATATAAGTGCATTTGTATGTTTAAGGCTTGTATAAGTAACACGCATTGGTTTGTACTGAAAAAAACATTTAATAACATGGAGAGAATACATAGAGTATTGTATACATACATTAGATTAAGTAAAAAAAGTATCTGAATTCTTTTAAGAATATTTTTTCACTGTTGCTAATCAATGAGTATCAATGAGCATAAGCATGCAGAAGAGTATAATGAAGAAAAAATATGATTAAAAGACGCTAGAGATAGTGTCGGCGCCACAGTGTGATGCTCTCATTGGTGTGTTCAGGGCTTAGGTGGTCTCTCACCAGCGGCTCCCCTATTTTACCACACAGGTTAGCAGAGAGCCATATACGTACCTGTCAACCTCTGCCGATAACTGCCCTTATAAATGATTATGATTCCCCTTACAAACACCGTACGACTCGTACGTCAGAATCCTAGCCACATCAATTCGCTATTAAAAACCAAACAGTTAATAGTCATTTAGTGGAGTCACTCCGTGCCCCCCGAGGAACCGAATTTCCTTTGTCTTCTTTTTAATAAAGTCATTTAATTTATTGCCTTCGATTTTAAAAATGGAGCGCTCAACGTAGGAACCGTTTAACGTAGGAACCGTTTCGTGCGTAGTGTGTTTAGAGACGAGCCCATTTAGTACTTGCACACGCCCAAATGTTCATGTGTTTGTGTTGACGAGCGACTTTTAGCTGTTTTATTTTCTTTAATAAAGAATATGGGAATTTCCTTTGTCTTCTTTAATAGTGGTTAAGGTTAGGCCAACTGTCTGGCGACCAAGTGTCCGTCGACGAAATGTCCGGGTACCGCCGTACTGGGTTTTAGGGGAGCCAATGGCTGACTTGAGCCAGGTCTTTTGGACTGCTCTTTAGATAGCATCACGTTTAATGGAGTCCTTGATTGACAATGATGTGGTGGCCGCCAGAGGACAAATCAAGTCAAAAGTCCAATTTGGTGGGAGACTTACGAGGCTCTTCTCTGGCCGGGATTTTTAGCGCTAATGGCTAACGCACCTGTAAACGGCGGAGGCTCGTGTTGCGCCCACGTTTCTATCGGTTGACTTCTTTCGTTGTTATACTGGTCTTTTTTTTTGGGGCCTGCTGCTGCGCTCATTTTTTCCCCGTGACTGCAAGTTGTCAAAAAGGAGGAGAAGAGGAGAAAGAGGAGAAAGGGCACGGACAACTGCGGGGAAGCCCGACATGTCGTTTTGGCTGAATGTCTTCCGACGACGGCAACAGCTGCCAATGATAGCGGGCGCCATTTACTCGCTGGCCGCTTTCTTCCGATGGAAACTTTTTCCCAGACTTTGTTGGCGCTGACCGCTACTTGTGGCCTCCAACTGACAGCTTGCGCGTCGTGCATCACGGGGGGAGCTAACTTTTAGCGCCACATTTCATTTGAGCGGAAATCCCCATTCCAAAAGTCCATTTAGGTCTTCACAAAAAGGTTTACGTCGTGTTGGCTTAGTGCTGCACGATACGGAAAAAATTACATCGGCATTTAGAGCGGGATATCTATTGATAGGGGACATTTTTGAACTCTGACAGCTTTTCAGCCACTCATTTTAGTCACAAATTCCTCTTAAACAGACCAACTAGAAAAAATAAAGTAGTGCTGTAACCTCAATCTTAAAAAGATCACTGCCAAATGGCATTCCATTACAAAGATGCCTGTGCTAACAAAGAATGTCACTGGATTTATTGACAGAACTCTTGCACTCATTAATCCATGAATCTTTACGGGAGAAGACAAATGCAGTGGTAGCTCTACATACGAGCAGCTCTACCTATGAGCAGCTCGAGATACGATGAAAATTTCAATCGGATAGTTTGCCCGAGATACGATCAAAATTTCGAGATGCGAGAAAGCCAGGTGGCCATGACATGAGAGGCTGTTTATCATTGTAGCGCACGGTCTTTTTTTGCCGCATCTCTTTCGTGTATAACAGATATCTACGAGCACTGAATGGTTTCTTTCGCCTACCCATTGACCAGAAAATGCACAACGCGCATGCAAAAAGAGGGCTTTCTGGGTAATGAAGTATACTCGTGCACACAACACCGCCCAATTTTAGTTCTATTAAACACATTTTATTACTATTAAACCACTCGTTATGTGTTACTTTGTTAATAGATGGCGAATTAGGAGAAATCAAACATTTTTTCCAATCCAATATCCTGTTTTTGATGTTTTTTCAGAGGGTTGGAACCAATTAATGTATTTTTAGTTCATTTCAATGGGAAACGTTCGCTCAAGTTACGAGAAGAAGGACATACGAGCTCAGTCCCGGAATCAATTAAGATCGTAAGTAGAGGTACCACTGTATGCCCAATATGGCAAAGTGCGAGAAAATACGTCCATCGGACAACGGGTACTTACAATGTATCTCCCTTCCCAAACCCGAAAAAACACCAACAAACAGACTGCCGGCTAGCTAAATGTCTGGAAAATAAACAAGCACACGGACGGCGTTGTTTTAAGATGAGCGAAAGCTATCGGCGGGGGCTAACGATCCCAAAATTGCATAAATAGCTTGAGTAGAGGCAAGAACATTCATGGAAGTGGACATCAAAGTTGGTTCTTTTCAAATTGCTGCTATCTACAAAGCAACGCTTCCTTCCTCTTTTCAAGTAAACAGAGAGTCGTAAAAAAAAACAAGTCAACGGGGACCAACAACGACGATGGAAGGTTTCGCCGTAGCACTAACGACCGCGCTTTTCGGGCTACTACAAGACGCACCCGGCTAGAAGCGGCGCCCGGCGAACGAGACCAGAGGACTGGTCGGGGAAGCGTCCAAATCCCAGTCCCCCAAATATGTGTGATGACACACATTGCAATTGTTGCCAATTTGGCAGCAATCTTTGAAAGTGGCGGTTAGGAATGGGTTAAAAAAAGTCGGCTTTTCCCCACACGGCGCCGGACGGACGCAGCCTTTAAATAGCGTCATTTGACACATCCCGCCAAGGGGGATTGAAGCAGAAAAGCGCGCGTCTGCCGAGCCCGACTCCCAACGTATGGCCAGCAGCATGAGGGCGCTGCTACTGACGTGCGTGCTCTTGCTAGCGCCGGCGTGGCTGGCCGTCGTCACCGCGGCCGCTTCCCGTGGCGGCAACTTCTTTGCCAACTACTTGACATCGGCGCGAGGCAGGGTAAGAGATCCATCTACTAATGAACCTGCATTTGCGCTCACGATAGACGCGTCCGATCGTGTGGTGTCCAGTCGTCGCCGTTACTTGAAAAGGAGTTTAATCGGCAGTACAAGTCCAATCGGTTTGGACGCTCCCACTTTGGCTTCAGGCTTAACAAATCATTGAAGGAATACATGAGTACATTCAAAAAGAGAGAGAGAGAGATAATCCTCAAATAAAAATAGAAGTAAAAATTCATTCAAAATTGAACTCTATATTTACATTCTAACAGAAATAATAGAATTGATGAATTCCTCCTATTTATTTTGATTTTCTAAATGATTCTGTTTCTCAAATGTTTCATCTTTACTGTTTTATTGAACTTTCGTTTTTTTTTTACTTTTTTTTAATTTGGAGGGTTTACCCCTACCACATTTTTAATGTGTTATCTATATTTTCTTCTATTTCTTTAAAAATATATATTTTCATTTGTATTTGAATGCCATTTTTCATATTTACTTTTGACCCTACGATAATTATTATTATTCCCAAAGCTGTAATTCCGAGCTGTATTTTTTCTAAATCATTGTTCTTTTTTTTAGCATTCTTTAATCCGTGTCCTCATGTATTCCTCCAATGCCTTTTGCATTGCGAAACCAGGCCAGTGGAAAATCGTCCAATCCAATCCTTTAGAAGTAGTTGACGGCCCAAACTTTATTTTGCATTAGTTTTTCCCGGGAGAGCCATAAAAAAAAGGGGATCTGCATTTGGCCAACTCTTTGCACGCCCCACCGGGAGCGACATTTCCTGATGGCAGCCCACTGGAAAGACTAACATCCACCGCAAACGCTTTTGCGCCGCCACAAGAAAGACGAAACTATTTGACAGACACGTCAGCCAAGCAAAAGCAAACATTTTGCAGCCAAAACACCGGCGCATTTATCAAAGTAATCTTCCCTTGGCACTTGGGGGACGCCATGTTCCTCCTCCAAAGGCTCGCAGGACTCCAAACATTTCCCATCGTTTGCTCAATGCCGACTCAATTTAATGTCGGTGTTCTGAAATGGCCTTTAAATCCAAGTCACCTCATCTGCCAAAACTTGTACATCAAATAGTCAAATATGTCCATAGATCAGAGGTTATCGCTAGCACGTGATGCTTCCTTCGACAGCTAGCATGATATTCTCCGACAAGTCCCATCGTACAAAACATACCTTTTTGTTCATTTTTGACAATAGTAAATCTTGACGGACGACATGACAGCAACCGAGATTATTATCATTATTTCCTATTTGAAACGCTACTGTACCCACGCCACTAGACCAAGTTGACTTTGTATGTAAACAATTGCGCAGAGAGAGCTCCCTTCGGCCGGCCAAGCGGACGACAAGCCCGTCCCGGCGGGGGAAGATGACTCAGGTGAGCCAAAGACCACTTGGTTTTATCAGACGGCATTCGCACTGGTTTTTATCAAAGTATAGCATAAGACAAAACGGCGCTCGCTGGGACATTTCTTTTGACAGCAGGCCTGCCGACCTGCCTGCTCTGCGTCTGCCTGACCCGATCGGTCTACTGCGAGGAGATCAGTCCGGACATGACCGCCGTTCCCACCTTGCCCAAGAAGACGGCCTACCTTTACGCACGCTTCAACAAAATCAAAAGGATCACCACGGCGGACTTTGCCGACATCGGTGAGTCAGACGCTCTGTTGAGGGACGAGGCCAGTAGAAACATGTCTCCGTCCCCATCCCCCGTCTCACCACAGTGACGCTCAAGAGGATCGACCTGACGGGGAACCTGATCTCCGAGATCGAGGACGGGGCCTTCGCCAGACTGCCGCTACTGGAGGAACTCTCCCTGGCGGAAAACAGACTGGTCCGGCTGCCGGCGCTCCCCGCCAACCTGGTGTCCTTCAACGCCAACCACAACTTCCTCAAGACCAAGGGGGTGAAGGCTACAACTTTCAAGGTCCGTCTCACTTCTCACCAAACGCATTTGCCTTTAAATTGATTCTGGACCAGGTGTCACCCAAACCCTTGCGGCGGAGGTCTCCCAAGTGGTCCCAGAGGGCCGCTGTGGGTGTGGGTTTTCGTTCCGAGCGATCCAGCACAAACCGTTTGACCAAATCCGGAAGCTTCTGACGAAAAAAGAAGCACCCGACTGCAATCCACTAATGGCGCTTCTCAGATACCAGACCAGAACGAAAACCCGCACCCACCGCGGCCCATTCTGGAATAGTTTGAGGGACCACCGCCTTAGGGCCACGACATGCGTTCCGTTCAATGAACAACATCGACAACGGTCAATCCAACGGGCCTTTTCGTTATCTGACAGAAACTGACGAGCCTGGTCAACCTGTACTTGGCCAACAACCAGATGGAGGCGGTTCCGCAAATCCCGGAGAAGGTCCGCACGTTACACCTCCAGGTACGCCAACCGAAAAGCCAAGTGCCAGAAAGAGAAATTGTGACATGTTGACCCCCATTTCCCCCCCACTCTGGTCACCAGAACAACAACATCACGGAGGTCAACGTGGACACCTTCTGCCACTCCAACGACACCTACTACCTTCGACCCGGCCTCAGCGAAGTGCGCCTGGATGGAAACCCTGTGGTCCTGTCCAAGTACCCCGACAGCTTCATGTGTATGCAAGTGCTGCCTATCGGTCGGTACCGGTGAAGAACCCGTCAAGATCCGGGGAAGAGTTTTTCTTCGGGGGAGTCGGAAATATTTCTGGTCCTCAAGGTTCAATAAAAATACAAAATAATAATAATAATAGCCCAGAGACATAGTTTAAGGTCCCTGTCCGTTACTTGTCATTTCACTTCCTTGTTAAAAGCCATTTGATCCAAAAATTCTCTGGAAAGACTATTTGGAAAGATGATTGCTGCCAAGAGTCTCAATTCCAAGTTGAATTGACAAAGTCCACTTCAATTGAAGCAAGGAAGCATTTATCATCAGTTATTTAATCCACGTATGAAATATGTAGCCCCGACCCACCCCATTCACTCATAAATATGTCTCATCAAAAATGATTATCGGTGTGTATAGATATGATTGTACAGTGATGTGTGTATGGCTTAAGATATTTGAATAAAGTTGTAACTTTTTTTTTAACGTGTACAAAATCATTGTTGGTGAAGTATTTTTTTTAATCCCTTTGCATTTTTCTTTCAATCTTTTTCAAATTACAAAAAAGAAAAAAAAGCCGATTCTATTTTTGTATTCTTTTCATAAAAATAATTTACAATTCAACGCTAAAAGACAACTAAAATAATATTCTTTACAGTTGACATTTAATTTTTCGCTACTTTTTTTATTTAAAAAAACATGCTACTTTTTTAATTTTAAAAAACATGCTACTTTTTTAAATTAAAAAAAACATGCTACTTTTTCAATTTAAAAAAACATGCTACTTTTTTTAATTTAAAAAAAACATGCTACTTTTTTAAATAAAAAAAAACATGCTACTTTTTAAATAAAAAAACATGCTACTTTTTTAAATAAATAAAAAACATGCTACTTTTTTTAATTTAAAAAAAACATGCTACTTTTTTATTTAAAAAAAAAACAAGCTACTTTTTTAATTAAAAAAAAACAAGCTACTTTTTAAAATAAAAAAACATGCTATTTTTTAATTAAAAAAACATGCAAATTAGTTTAGCGAGAAGAGAAAATAATGATGTGGGGCCGTCCCATTTCAACTGAATTGGACATCTGTCAGTGTCCATGGCAGCCAATGAGATAAG
Source organism: Stigmatopora argus (assembly GCF_051989625.1). Classification (NCBI taxonomy): domain Eukaryota; kingdom Metazoa; phylum Chordata; class Actinopteri; order Syngnathiformes; family Syngnathidae; genus Stigmatopora; species Stigmatopora argus. The sequence goes on from NC_135392.1 coordinate 776,563, forward strand.
TGAAAGTTTCTGAGGTCGGAGTTTACTTGGAAATGTAACTATAAATCAACGACGGCCGACGAGTTAACCGCTAGCTAAAACCATCCAGCAATGAAAAATGCCGACGAGAGCCAGTAAATGTTTGCGGTCCGCAGCCGCGAAATTGGACCACCGTCGGCGCGAGTGAAAACGTGGGCGCGTGCCACGCGCGGCACAAAAAGTACTCACAACTATTTCACCCCAACGTCTGCGTCTCATTAGGAGTCCAGCGCTACAACCCTTTGGCGTTTTCCGACAACAACAAAAAAGTGCAGGCGGCGCAAAATAAAACGAAAAAGAAAGGCACGCAGTCAAGTATGGAAAATGCGAGTTCATGTGGCGGCATTCGGGCGCCAACTTGGCAAAGATTGCTTTGAAACAGAGGCCGCTCTGTGCGTTTGGGAAGACTTTTTACCGAGGTGACCCACCAACAATAGCGTTAACACAAAAGTCTGGTATATGTTGAGGCTCTCCAAAAAGCCACTTACCTCTTCTATTGGATACATGATAAAAAGTGAAGATAAACTCAAGTTTTAGGAAACGACAACTATGTGGGTTCACAGAGTCTAAGAGCAGAATTTTTACGACCTTTGCAAGTACAATAGAAGAATTTTGAGGATATTTTTATGACCACTCTGGGATGAATTGCATAGCCAAAATTTCATCATCAGCAGCAACAACAACAAAAGCACCAACAATAACTAAAACCACTATTAGTACAACTGGACGTGAAAAGGGGACCACAAAATATCTGCACATTTGAACCCCCTGCTCTATATGACTGTACAGTGGTACCTCTACATACGAGCAGCTCTACCTATGAGATGCTCGAGATACGATGAAAATTTCGATCAAATAATTCGCCCTAGATACAATCAAAATTTTGAGATGCAAGAAAGCCAGGTGGCCATGACATGAGAGGCTGTTTATCATTGTAGCGCAGTCTTTTTTGCCGCATCTCTTTCGTGTATAACAGATATCTATGCACTGAACAATTTATTCACACAAGTTTCTCCTACACATGGACCAGAAAACGCACAACGCGCATGCGTGGGCAAAAAGAGGGCTTTCTGGGTAATGAAGTATACTCGTGCATACAACACCGATAGCCAATGGCACCCTTTCTCACAATAAAACTTCATTACCCACAATCAATACGTGGGTAGGCTGTTATTTCTTCCTTAGCCTGTTAGCTCCCGTTAGCGGAGCGATCGCTCATTCAAGACTACTTGTCGTTGGCAAGTGGTCGTGCGTTATCCTATTGTGAGGACAACAACTAACCCGGCCAGAACGAAGGTAAAAAAACATCAAAACAAAATTAGAATTCAGTTTTGTGTAAAGTTACATTAAACGTATGTTGGAGTGTGTCTGTATATATTAATCCAAGTTAATTTTAATTTGTTTGTTCGGTTACGAGTGCGTTGTCGTGGAAAGTCCCCCCGAACCAATCCAATATCCTGTTTTTGGTGTTATTTCAGAGTGTTGGAACCAATTAATTTGTTTTTAGTTCATTTCAATGGGAAACGTTCGCCCGAGTTACGAGAAGATCGACATACGAGCTCAGTCCCGGAACAAATTAAGATCGTATGTAGAGGTACCACTGTATTCCAAACACTGCAAAAAATCAAACCAAATGCTAATTCCCAAAGGGACCCATTTCTCAAGGTTGAAAGTGAGACATGTCTTAAAAATGTTGGTTGGCTGTCCAATAAGAAGGAGGGATTAAGGCCAGGTTCAGATGAGCTCACTAAAAAGGCCGACGAGACAACACGGACACGCAACGCGTCATTGAGGGAAGGGGGCCAAAGCATGAATTTACACTTTCAAACTCTGTCACTGCTTTCCAAAAACATTGGCAATAAAGTGCTGACTCTAGCAGAACTTTTAGGGAGGGACATTGTTGGCTAGCGAGCGTTCCCGACTTGGCTGGCGGTCCCTACCTGAAAGTGGAGGAAGGTGCGTCGTCGCTCGCCGATCCTGTCCGACAGGGTCCGCAGGGTCCGGAAAAACAGGAGGAGGTCTCTCCTCTCCTGCACCCTGGCAAAATATCATATCATATATTTATTTCCTTGGATTTGGGAGGAGACAGCGCAAGCACCAGAAAAATACTTCATTCCAGATACATCACTTTTGACATTTGAATTCCAGGATGGATAAAGTACTACTTGCCTTGCTTGAGGATTTAACTCAATATTTTGGAAAACATATCTTTTTTGGAAGCAAATCTGACATTTCTGGCCCACTAATCAAGACAAAACATTTTTTTAAATCAATGATCATACACGCACCCTTCCAAAATACTAAGGCACATGTGTCAAAGTGGCGGCCCGGGGGCCAAATCTGGCCCGCCGCATCATTTTGTGTGGCCCGGGAAAGTCAATCATGAGTGCCAACTTTCTGTTTTAGGATCAAATTAAAATGAAGAGTATAGTGTATTAAATTTCCTGATTTTCCCCCTTTTAAATCAATCATTGTCATTTTTTAATCCATTTTTTTCTGTGTTTTTAGTTCAAAAATCATTTTGGAAAATCTAAAAATATATGTTTAAAAAAGCTAAAAAAAACATTGTTTTAGATCTATAGAAAACTGAATATTCTGGGCTTTTAATCCAGTTGATTTAATCCATTCATATAAAAAAAAATCTAAATATTCTATCTAAAATGGTCCGGCCCACGTGAAATCAAGTTGACGTTAAAGCGGCCCGCCAACCAACCCGAGTCTGACACCCCTGTACTAAAGGGATTTATTTACATCCACACGGGTGAATTTCCCACAAGGCCCGAAACTTTCCCCCGATTGTTATTCCACCACGTGGAGCCGACGGAAAGCTAACGATGTGCAAGAGTTTGGTGGAAGCGCTGGCCGCTCTCTCGGCAACTCCGTGACTAAATGTATTGACATTTTGCGTATTCGCGTGGCGCAAATTCAAACATACAATACCAAAATGTTCCAGTGCGGGTACGGATGGAATTTTCAAATAGGTGCTTTGGAGTGCCAGGCCGTCGCGTGGCGAGGCCAGTGTGCCTTTTCAATTTGCTCCCAATTTGCTGCGGTCCGTTGTGGCTGTTAATTAAAAGTAAAGACTCTGACATTTCCCGTTAGAGTGCCAGTGGAGAGAATTTGGGGAGAAAGCGTGCGACAGCTTTCACAAGACTGAGATGAACAAACATTCCACATTGCATAACTACCATACAAAACTCTCAAATCTCTAAGTCAAGGCAAACATTTTTTGTTTGGCACAGCTATAAAGTAGACCCAAATACAGATTTAAGAAAAAAATGTTTTTACATTTCGAATGTTTAAAGCCTATATTTGAGACGCAATATACAGTGGTACTATGAAAATTTGGATCGAATAATTCGCCCGAGATACGATCAAAATTTCAAGATGCGAGAAAGCCAGGTGGCCATGACATGAGAGGCTGTTTATCATTGTAACACAATTTTTTGCTGCATCTCTTTCGTGTACAACTACTATATCTACGAGCACTGAACGATTTCTTCAAACGAGTTTCTACTACACATGGACCAGAAAACGCACATGCAAATTCAGTTTTGTGTAAAGTTACATTAAACGCATGTTTGAGTGTGTCTGTATATAGTAATCCAAGTTAATTTAAATGTGTTTGTTCGGTTACGAGTGCGTTGCCGTGGATAAGGTCCCCATTTTGTTGGCGTAATCACAACGCTGGCGCAAAAAGACCATTGGTATGATTTTTTTTTCCAGGGGAGGTGTCCTCCGCTTGCCCGGTGCGCCAATAGGCATGTGCGCCCGTCAGGGTGACCTCAGAGCCGCTTGGCTTGGCGCCCGCCATCATTGTAAACGAAAAGAAAAGCCCCTCACAACTGGCATCTGACTTTTTCCAACTGTGGGCCCGTCCGGCTGGGGAGCGCTCACCAAAACGGCCGCCGTTCTCGCCAACCAATCGACGGCCGGGGGCTAACGTTAACCGCAATGTTTTTCCGCTGGTTGTTTTCCAGACGGGCCGCGTCCAGATGTGACGGGCGCACATCTGCTACGACTCGCCGCCAGCTCTCGCGGGAGCTCCACGGTGGGAGGCGACCTTGAAGCGCGCCTCGTGCTAACGAACGCGGCGGTCTCCGACGAACGCGGCGCGACGGTCTTTACCTCGCGCTCAACTGGAATCGGACAGGGAGGGGGGGGCGAGTCAAAACTTACCCAGAGAGGAATCTGCCAAAGTCGGGAAGGTCAACGTCGCCCGCCACCGCCTCCAGACTAGCGATTGTCGTCTCGGGCCGCTTGTCGTTCTGCGACACAAACACGCACACCAAGACGTGAGGTCTCATTCGGTTATCGTACAATCTCGCCGGGTAGTAAATCACGCCGTCCAAAATGTCAGATCATTTTTAAAAGATGCATGCGTAAGCCTCATCTGACCCTAATAACGGGTGTCCACATTTTAATGGGTATTCACGGTGTGTGGTCATTTTCAATTTAATCTTGAGTCATTTTTGATAAGTGAATGAATCATAAAAAAGTGGTAATATAGATATATTTGGATGTTTTTTTTTTCCAAGTGTCTTTGTCAAATGTCATTTTTTTATAAACCCAATCCAACAGACTGATTTGGAACCGACTCATTCATAAATTGTGCCCTCATCATTTAAATGTGGCCAAACCTTGTCACAGGTGACACTGGTATGGTCACGTTTTATTCATAATTCTTATTTTAATTTGTTATAAATGGTGTGTGGTCATTTTCTATTCAAGAGAATTTTTCAAAAACATAAAAAGACAAAGTCAACTTTGGCTGGACTTTTCTTGGTGGTGGAAATGTTGCTAAACCACTAAACCATTTAATGTGGGCCGGACCATTTTAGATATATTATTTAGATTTTTTTAATAAAGGGATTAAAAGAACTGGATCAAAATCCCTGAATATTCAGTTTTTTATAGATCTAAAACAATGTTTATTTGAGCTTTTTTTAATATAATTTTAGATTTTACAAAATGATTTTTGAACTAAAAACACAGAAAAAATGGATTAAAAATGACAATTATTGATTTAAAAGGGGGAAAATTAGAAAATTTTATATACATCTTTACTCTTCATTTTTATTTGATCCTAAAACAGAAAGTTGACACTCATCATTGACTTTCCCGGGCCACACAAAATGATGCGGCGGGCCAGATTTGGCCCCCGGGCCGCCACTTTGACACATGTGCACTAAACGAATGCCCCAAACAAAGAAGCATGATGTTAGCTCGCCCGTAAAAATAATTAAATTCACCCACAGAGTTCAAAAGAAAGGAAAAGTAGTAATAGTTTGTAGTCTCATAAATACCGCATTTAATTGCAAAGCTGTTTTGACATATCAGCTACTGGGATGATTAAACATTTCAATGTGAAGATGATTTTAGTGTTAAAAAAAATAAAAATGAAGACACTAGCGTTTCAACATGTTGTCATCTGAATTTCTCACTTTAAGCAAAAAGGGAAAACTTTTTCCTTGCAAAACATTGAAGCCTTCCTCCGGGCAAGCATTTTGGTGTGCTACATTGCTAAAGCAAACACTGAGGTTACCCGAAGATCTATCACCATGTGGCAGCGGAAAGAAAGAAAAAAAACAACAACCAAATGAATTAAAGGCGCATTAAAAGAGCTGCGAGGGAACATGAATAATGGACGCCTCGACGTGCAACATAACTCAGCCGTGTAATGAAACAAGATTAAGTTTCGGAATGACTTGACCGTGAGAGGAAGGATTGTGTATAAAGCAGCTGTTCTCCCTGTTCAACCCCACGATAAGAAAAAAAAAAGAAAAAAATACACTTGGACTGTGCCAAAGGTCGTTTAGAGATATTTTCAGATCATTTAACAGTAATATTTCATTTTATTAGCGTGTAAAAAGTGGAGCAGAGTTCTGGTCAGATGTTAAACTCGTTACTCTATTGAATTAATGAGTATGAATCTCTGTCGCCCCCTTTGGGTGGTAGAACACACCAGCGTCCTTTATGACAGAAATACCGTATTTTCACGACTATATGGCGCATCGTATTTTTAGCCGAAGTGTCAGTAACAAGTGCTATTTCTGTATTTTAAACACACAAAGGATGCACCATTTTTTAGACGCATATATACTATATATTATATATGAATATCGAACCGCAATAGCGCTGGCTACCGGAAGCAGCCCCAGACTCTTTTTCCGGTTTCCGGTGCGCAGTGACTGCTGGGATATATAGTTCTTGCACGCTACACTCACACGCTAAAAACACGTTTTTAAAAAGGCAACGGAAGCAAAACTGAGTTCGGTTGTACTTTATTTAGACATTTTACAACTTACTAACGTCATCATCACCCACAAATCCATCAAAGTCCTCATTTTCTGTGTCCGAATTGAAAAATTGTCCAAATGAGTCATCGAAAACGCTGACTTTTATACGTTCGTCAGGCGGCCACAATCCATTCGCAAATAGTAGCTAGCTAGTACGTAGCGTAACGATTCCTGGGCTGTGTTCGATGCTTCGCAAGGCTGTGTTGATGCCGATCGCCAGGCCACAATACATTCGCAAATAGTAGCTAGCTAGTAGCTAGCGTAACTAGCCCGGCGCTGCCTGGCACCCTTCGTCAAGCTGTGCTGATGTCGATGTATACAGGCCACAATCCATTGGGTATATTGACAAAAGAACTACTACATATCCAAGCAGTCACTGCGCAGTACTTTGTCTACGGGAAAATAGAAGAATCGGGGGCTGCTTGCCGTAGTTGAGAGATGGTGTACCCTATCGACTGATTTATTGTATTTTATTGTGATAACAATTTTAGTATTGGTCCATATATAAAGCGCACTGGATTATAAGGCGCCCTGTCTATTTTGGAGAAAAATTAAGACTTTTATGTGCGCCTTATAGTCGTGAAAATACAGTACATTGATTTCCTGCCATTGAACAGAATGTGTTATCCATTTGGTCAAGTAGCATCTTGACTCACCTGGACTTGTAAGAGTTGAACCTCTACCTGGAAGTCCAAATCTGAGCAACGACCAGACAGACGCATCTTCTGCTCCGACTTCATGTTGTCTAAAAATTGAAAACACAAAAACAAACTTTACTGGCTTGTCGTAAAAAGCATTCTCCAATATTTGACATGAGTGTGTCTGTATATAATAATCCAAGTTAATTTAAATTTGTTTGTTCCGTTACGAGTGCGTTATCGTGGAAAGATCACCCCCCTCTCTATGTTTCTCTCTCTACCCTCCGCGAAATCCGCCCAATTTTAATATACTATTAAACACATTTTATTACTATTAAACAACTAGTTATGTGTTACTTTGTTAATAGATGGCGAATTAGAAGAAATCAAACATTTTTTTCCAATCCAATATCCTGTTTTTGGTGTTTTTTCAGAGGGTTGGAACAAATTCATTTGTTTTTAGTTCATTTCAATGGGAAACGTTCGCTCGAGTTACGAGAAGCTCGACATACGAGCTCAGTCTCGGAACGGATTAAGATCGTATGTCGAGGTATCACTGTACATGGAAAATATTTTCTTTGTAATGAGAGTGTTTTTTTTTCTACGTGCTTCCGACATCGGGTGGCGACCAGTCCGAGGCGTACCCAGGAGTAAAGGAAACATCTTAATTTTTGGATGGATTTTTCTTCTTTTTTTTTTTCTTTTTTTTTTACATACCGCTATGCAAAGTTTGTATGATGCAGCGCCTCAGGCTGATGGCGTCCGTGCTGCTCTGAAGCTCCAAATCCCCTTCCAGCTGTTCCACCTCCTCTCTCAGATTGGACAAAACTATCTGTGCGCCTCCTTGTGGCATTTGTCCGCATGCCAGCGACCTGTTTCACACCGTGTTTGTGGGTTATCACAACTCTACCACGCTTCTTTTTGCTACTTTTGGGCTATAACGTGGCAACTCACATCGCGTCACGCATTGTTTGGCTGGGATGCAAGTCAGGTTGGTATCTCCGACATGTGCGCTGCAGTTCCGCCACTTCCTCTTGCAGAAGCCGGATTTTGTCCTCCAACTGCATCAATTCGGTGTTCTCGTCGTCCATTTTTTTTCCACCGTTCTGTTGGGACAATATGGAAAAGCACATGAAATATTAAATACCATAATCTCTCATTAAAATCAACTAGCTCGCCTAATGTAAGCTAATACATGAGTAGCAAAATGTTTTGGTTTGTAAAAACACTACATTTAACCATCTGTCTATTTTATTCATTTCAAGTGACTAATACAAAAAATACAAACCATGCAATTTGACATAAAATACAAGTGCATCAATTCAATTGAAATAGTAGTATAATGACCTTGTTATATATTTAAAACAAACAAAAAAACTATCTGACATACACACGAACCCCACAAACATTTGTTGTTGGGGTTAAAGCTAGCAGGGAATGACGTCAGACCATTACAACGTATTTAAACATAGACTGTAGAAATAAAAAAGAGATATGGACTCAAACGTTACTCAGTTAGTAATAATTAATGTATTCTCTAATTAATAAAGCCGGACATAATAACAAGAAGGCCTTATTTTACTTGGCTAGCAAATAGTAAGCTAGTGGTCTCAGAAGTATAGTCGTTATTCGTAGTACATTTTGCTAGCTCATTTTTAAAGCAGACCACCGTGAAATACGCAATAAATTGAAAATGTCAAAGTCAAATATTGAAACTATTCTACGGTACATGCGAATAAGACGTTTAAGGAATGCACTAAGGGTAAAAATGCATATAAATACCGGTTCTTGGTGACTTTACGTCTTCTTCCAAATGAAAGTTTAGAGTTTAGCGCCATGAGGACTGGACGCTACTACTTTACGTAACATAAGAGGGTGACACAGATCTGAATTTATCGAGTAAATAATGTTAATATGTAGCTATAGTAAGTTTATATTTATTAAAAAGAAAAATTAATTAATACTTAAAATGAATCAAATAAATGGATCAGCAATTGGGTATAACATAAAAATATATCGAAGTTTTGACTACCCCGTGTAGAAAATAGCACTTGGTCGCGCCCTGAATTTCAGTCATTTAGATCTATATTTCATTCAATTGCCAGTTTAGCTGAATATAATTGAATTAATATTCTGTTACATTTTTTGTTGTTGCAATTAATATTTAAATTGAACGTTTAAGACGAGTAAATTTTAAGTAAATTTCCTCTGGTACGGAAACACGGAGGACGCTAATGTCGGACGGACAGCCTGTCGAGGGGAGCATATTTCGAAGTAGCACTTTCTGATTCCATGTGAGGTAAAAAAAAAATACTATTTGCTACACGCGAGAAAAAAAAATCACCCTTTCACCATTTAGCCCTCGAAAGGGCGCTTAATTCGCTTTGTTTAGTCTAATTTACAGTTAACTGTTTATTTCTTTAGCATATCAGACGTTAGCACACTACACGAGCACACTTGAATGTCTAATATAAATGACTACAACGTTTGTTTTGTTTAATTTTCATCAATATTTCACGTAGATAAACAATAATGTGACTTTGCGCCCATCTTATGCCTATACAAGGAAATTTAAGGGATCTGGACCAAGATGTAAATTTGTAGTGGTCAATGTAATTGCACTCCCAATACCAAAACATGTGTTTTTCTGCTATTATCTTTCTTGCAATACTTGTTAAAACGCTTCAACTGTTGTTGTAGTTTTTTTAATAGTGTTCCAGCGAGATGCCACGTCTCTACGTGGGTGGTTTGAGCCACCTGATCACCCAAAAAGAACTGAAAGATCGCTTTGGAAAGTTTGGACAGGTGGAGGACGTGGAGGTTCGGACAAGACGGGATGACGAGGGTGTGTTTTCACTTTTCAACTACCAAAAAACTACAGAAAAACAGGCACACAACACAACAATCGATGTGTTATAAATGCCCTTGTCTTTTTTTTCTCTCTCCACAGGTGTTCCTTACAAAACGTTTGCTTACATTAACCTCAACACATCCGATGCAGACCTAAAGAAATGTAAGTGAACAGAACCAGGAAGTTACTTCTTCAAAATAATATTTGTTGTGTTTTGATGCACAGGCATGACAGTATTGAACAAGTCCAAATGGAAAGGAGGAACTCTGCAGATCGAACATGCCAAGGAGAGTTTCCTCAACAAGTAAGCAAGCCTTTTTTTAAAGTCAAGTTAACGTTTTGTTACCCTGTGAGTTGATTGCCTTGTTTTTCTAGACTGGCTCGGGAAAGAGAAACCGAGCAGCTGCGCCTCCGCCAACCCAAAGATGATAAAAAACAAAATGTCGACGTGCTGCTGGAAGCTTTCAGCAAAGCTGGCGTGAACAACTTCACCATGAAGGCCGCCGTGCCGGGAACCGAAGTTCCAGGACACGAGGTGCGCTTAAATCGGGGCCGTCTCCATTTATTGCAATGGTTTCTTTTCAAGTGTGATCGGTTTATTAATAGGTATACTTTAATAAAGGGAGAGACATCGGAGACATAATCTAGCTTTAAATGCGTCTAATTTTACTTCTATTAAACACATTTAATTACTATTAAACCACTCGTTATGTGTTACTTTGTTAATAGATGGCGAATTAGAAGAATTCAAACATTTTTTCCTATCCAATATCCTGTTTTTGGTGTTTTTTCAGAGGGTTGGAACGAATTATTTTGTTTTCCATTCATTTCAATGGGAAACGTCCGCTCGAGTTACGAGAATCTCGTAATACGATCTTAGTCTCGGAATGGATTACGATCGTATGTCGAGGTACCACTGTATATAAGAATATCCCAGAATAACCCGAACAAAGTGTAAGTGACTGTTTGTGTCCATCAGAACTGGGTGGTGAGTAAATTTGGCCGTGTCCTGCCCGTCATGGAGCTGCGCTGTAAGAAAGGCGGCAAAACACGCACCGTCAAGTACAACCCGTCCAAGTACAGCCACAACATCCGGCGTTTGGAGCCGCCCGTCAGCGCCAACGCCCCCGCCGCTACCGACGCGCCCACGCCGGTGGCCGAGCTCACCTGGCAGATTGAAGGCGGAGACGATATGATCAGCAAGAAACGACGGGGAGAGTTCGCGCCGTTTAAATCGCCGCGAGCTCACAAGACTTGCGCGGAGGCCCTCGAATCGCTAAACATCGCGAGGTAACACGCCTTTCAAGTTGTTTTCCTGAAAAAAATTTGAGCCATTTTTCCGTCTTAGATTCAGCCATTCGGAAACTCGTCCTCCGACCAACGGTTTCGGCGTGGCTAGCGACAAGCGTCCGGTCGGGAACGCGAGACGTTACGACGACGGCGACTCGGACGAGGAGATGCGCCGACTGGTGGCGCTCGAGCGGCTTTCCCACCCTGCGGCGGGGAAGGAGATGGAGGAGGACATCCTGGAAGTGGTGGGAGACGACTACCTTCTCAAGGCCAAAGACCTGCAGCAAAACTTTTATGGTAAACAACTGGTCCAGTATCTTCCCAGTTAAAAAACAAACAAACCGATAAGCAGCAGAATTTTTCCCCGAATTCCAGGTCGATCCAAGCAGAAGCGAGACGAGGAAGATTACGACTCCGCCGACACCGATGAGCTCTTGGCTTCTAGGAAACCTTCTCTTCCTCCTCTGATGAACATCTCGGCAAAAAAGGGAAAGAGGAAGAGAGAAGAGGAGGACGGGAGCGCCAACGGGATTTCTGTTTTTTCTGAGGAATGGGAAGAGGAGGACTACCACTCGGATGACACGGACCAGCTATGCGCTTCCAGGGCGCGTGCCCTGGAAAACATCTCAGGAGATAAGGAGAAAGACTCTACTCGCTCCACAAACAAGAAGAAAGTCTCCACTCCTGGGAAACATTCAGTTTCTGGTCCAGACGGGATCTCGGCAGACGGTAGGGGAGCAAAGAGGAAGAAAGTAAAAGGAGAAGACCAGAGGACAACGAAAAGTCTATTTTCCATGGATGACTCTTCTAACCTTAAAGAAATCTCCATTCACAAGACATCTTGTCCTCCTCAACCAAAGATCTCTAGAGAAAAGGAGAAAGACAAAAAGACAAAGAAAAGCATTTTCAATCGTAAGGAGAAAGAGGAGGCGGACGATGATGTTGAAGAAGACGAGGTGGACGGATGTTCTCCAGCCAAGAACGTTGCCACTGCTCGGAAAGCTTCTCAGAAGATCTCACAAAGGAGGACAGAAGAGTCGGCGCCGGAACTCAAAGGCGAGGCGGCGACTAGCTCCGACGGGGACGACGACTCGGGCGATTCCGACTACGAGGCCATGTTCTCCAACGTCACCCATCTGGAGATCTCCCTGTCCGACCTCCAAACGCTGGTCGGGGAAAGCCGGTCGACGTCGGGGGAAGCTCCGCCCAGACGCGCCCCCGAGAAAGGAATCCTGCCCGAGGAAATCTTGGCGTCCCTCCTGCGGGACGACAAACCGGAATCGGAGACGACCAAGAAGAAGAAAGGGAAAAACAGCCTTCCTCCCTTTCGGGGGACGGCCGCCGCCGCGCTCTACGGCGAGGGGGAGCTCGACCTCCCGGGAGTCGGGTCCTCGTCCTCCGGCGTGGAAGAAGAACGGCAGAAGAAGGACAACGCGAGGGGAGTGATGCAAATTGCGGAAATAGTCCACCTTGGCTCCTCCTCTTCTGGAGAGGAAGAGGAGGCGGAGATGATGTCTCCTTCAAATTTGAGCGCTCGGGACGAAATAGATGGGCAGGAGGAGGACCATACCACAAGACGGGTTTTTTCTCGGGAGGCGGTGATGAAAAGGGAAGCTCCCGTGAAAAAGGAGTTGAGCCACGTGAGGTCTTCTTCTTCTGGAGAGGAAGAGGATGAGGAAGAGTCTTCTTCTGGAGAGGAAGAGGATGAGGAAGAGTCTTCTTCTGGAGAAGATGAGGAAGAGTCTTCTTCTGGAGAGGAAGAGGAAGCGCAAGCAATGTGTCGGCCCAAGTTGAGCGCCCCTGAAGAAAAAGATGGGCAGAAAGAGCAAACGACGAGACGGGTCTCCTCCCAGGAGGCAGTGATGGAAAGGGTAGAAGCTCCTGTGAAAAAGGCATTGAACCTCGTGGGGTCCTCTTCTTCTGGAGAGGAGGAGGAGGAGTCATCTTCTTCTGGAGAGGAAGAGGAAGCGCAGCTGATCCGTCGTCCCAAGTTGAGCGCTCGGGAAGAAGAACAACGTCAGAAGGAGGACAACACCAGGAGACTGGCCGCCGTCCAACGGAGGCAAAAGGAGGCGCAGCGGCACAAGGAGCTCGTCCAGGGGGCGCTCTCCAATGTGGTGAGTTCATTCGCTGCCATCCCATCCGTTTGCACCAACAGATATTGGCAAATTTGGGGGAAGTGATGGCAATATTGAAAATACTACTCTTGTTTTTATTCCTGCCACAATTAGGATTCTGCAACTGCTAGAACAGGAAAGCACGTTGTTTTTGATTCCGATGATGATGATGATGAAGGGGAAAGCTCCCTGCCCCGAAACGACCCATCAGCAGACGCCCATGTACGGGCGACAACCAATGAGAGCCTCTCGACCAAAATGGAGGTAAGGCACGCCGTTTCGACGAGCGTTAAGGGAGGAAAAAAACGTCTAATCCCGATTTTGTTCCTCAGCGGCACGGCGTCAAAACGTCGGGCCCGAAACTTTTCGGCGGCAGCGACGACGACGAGGAAGAGGAAGGTGGCGCCGGCTTCCACGTCCGGCCTCAATTTGAAGGGAAGGCGGGGCAAAAGGTGAATAGACTCGGAGGGGTCGCTAAAGACGAAAGACAAACGCTGACCATGCTTTTTGCCTTTTAGTTAATGGCGCTGCAGTCGCGCTTTGGCACGGATGAGCGCTTCAGGATGGATTCCAGATTCCAAGAAGAAGAAGAAGAAGAAGAAAATGACCAACACTCAGGTCAGCTCTTTACAATTGGTCTGTCATCGACTGGGAATCATAAACGCCGGTCGACGTCTTCGCAGATGACGGGGCCAACGAGGACGAGGAAGCTCTCCAGGAGGAGAAGAGGAGGAACATGTCCATCCTGCAAGGCCTTCTGGGACCCGCAGCCAAGACCTCCTCCGCCAAGGTTAAAACCTTCAGGTGGGTGCGCACTCGCCATTTTTAATTACCGGTGCGAAGTTGGACACGGTGGCGTTGCCTCGTCGCAGGGACGTGTCGGCGCTGCACTACGACCCCGGCCGAGAAGACCACGCCGCCTTTGAGACCAAAGTTGAGAGCCGCAAGGAAAGGTAGGAAAGTAGACACAAATCGACTCTCTTAACGTGGGCTCAAGATGTGTGAGCTTTTTTTCTTCTTTTTCTTCTTGCTAGCAAGTCGGCTCGTCGCAAGAAGCGCGAGGAGGCTCAAAAGCTCCCCGAGGTTTCCAAGGAGATCTTCTACGACGTGTCGGGTGACCTGAAGGCCATGTTCGGATCCGTGGCTGAACGGCGGCCAGGGGGAGCGGTCCAAACGGCCTGGGACCAAAACAGAGAGGAGGAGGAGGAGGAGCAGGAGGAGAAGAAAGAAGAAGTAGAAGAGGAGGAGAAAGAGGAAGAGGAGATGGAGCAAGAAGAAGAAGCAGAGGAGAAGGAAGAAGAGGAGGAGGAGCAGGAGGAGGAAGAAGAAAAGCAGCAGGAGGAGAAGGTCCAAGCTCAAGCCAAAGATGCTTCCCCCTTCATGTTCTCCTTCTTTGGAAATGAGGTCCAGACTGAAAGTCCACCTGAAGGTGCGCCAAAATATCTTTTGAAAATCCTTGCAATTTGACTCTTTTTTTTTTCTAAATACATGGCCACATCTTATCAGGTCAAATTCATCGACTAAAATTTCAATATTAAAATGGTCGGAGCGAAATGTCTGTTTTGAATGTGCAAGTGGCGGGCTGCCATCCATGGCGCTCCATCTTTGCTTTTCCTCATTCAGAGTACAAGACGGAGAGCGTGGGTGGCGGCGGCGGCGGCGGCCAGCTAGCGCGGTGGCAACGAGACCCCCGCCTGCAAGACAGCAGCGAGGAGGAAGACGAGCAAGAGGGGAGAGACCACCGCCATGACGGGGCAAATGAAAGCCAAAGGTGAGGTCAATGGCGCCGTACGGACTAGCATGCATTTATTAAAGCAATTTGATGGTTTTTGTTTGATGGCCGCAGGGACGATCAAAGTGTTCCCGCCCTGATTGACTTGTTCTTCTTCCAAGCTGGTGATAGCAGATTGACAGGTGTGTTAGTCACATTTTGTGTGTGTGTGTGTGGTGTATTTGGTAGATGTTTTGACGCATTTTAGGAATGGTTTTTTTTAATCATTATTATTATTGTTGCGAATGAAAAAGATTTGGGTTCTTTTTTCAGAGGGTCCCCGGGAATTCTGTCGCTCCACCCTGCTGGAGGACGAGTGGGACGAGTGGGAGGAGACCAGGACGGCGCTCAAACAGGTAAACGCGGCCTACGCTAGCCAAATTCTAGCCATCTATCTACCAAATCTTTTTTTGTTTGCTTTGTGCTCAGGAGTACCGCAAGAGGCACCGGGACGCCCGCAGGATGCTCAAATCTGCACAAAAGACTTGAACACCCATTTTTTTTTAAAGGAATGAAACTCACCTTGTAATATTCATGTGTCAGACATATTTTGTGTGTCAATTCAACTGCTTGGCAAATAAAAGGAGCAAGTCGGAGTTGATTGTCATGATTTTTTGCTCCGTGTGGGGAAAAAAAACTGCAAACTCTACCCCTTAACAACGGTTTCAATGACAATAAATAGAATAGCAGTATGTAAACACTGACCTTACTGCAGCCTTTAAATGAGTGAGGAGAAAAATTGGCCCAAGTTGTAGGACACGGTGACGTACGGCAGAGGGCGCCAGAGCTCCAGTGCTTTATCTTCCTCTTAGAATTTGACAAGTAGGCAGGTCTGTCTGCACGAAAAACAGAAAATGTCACGATGAAGGCCATACATAAAACAAATGTTTACTTTAACGCTGAATGATCAAGACGTGTCCATTTTGGCCTGGAGGTTGACAGACATCCAACAATCAGCCTTCCCGGTAACCGGCCAAATAGCCTATATGGCCCCATATGGCTATTTAGCCGGTGTGACAGTATATCTTATTTATTTCTATAGTAAACCCTTACCCTGCTTTCATATTTTCACAACTTTTATCAAATAACAGTACACTATCTCAGCATTATATTAATATTGCTCTGATTTGTCTTTGAGTCATCAAAACACAGGGATACTACTTTAATGTAGACTATAGGCAAAGTCAATCCATTATGACAATTGAAATTTGGCAATATTTCTCCCATTTCTAAAGCAATACTCTCAATAATTGACAGTTTTTGTTTATTTTATAAGTGGCAATAACACATCAAATTTCAATAAGATTGCTTGAATGGTTTAGAAAATGCCCTATTCACTCAATGTTAAATAATAGTCATTAAATCCCTATTCACCTCATGTTAAAATCTATCAATTACATGCTAATTGGGTTAACAGGAACATTTTTTAACTGTCCATCTGATCTGTATCAAATTTGGTGGGACGTTTACCACTTATAAAATAAATAACTGCCAAATATTGTGAGTATTTGTCAATAATTATTGAAATTATTGCTATAGCTGTTTCTACTCACACTGCACTAACACTTATAAGTGTTATTTTCATGTATAGTCTAATTGCTTCTACACAAATGAAGGTATTACTTTGTAGACTATCTGTTGTTGTCAATGGACTATGTAGACATCTGTGAGATAACAGAATATTGTTACCATTAATGTTTATGTGAGCCAATGTATGCCATAAAAGTGGAGTAGGCCTAGTTATCTTTATATAAAGGTCCTGATCAATTATCACATTAAGGAAATAAACCTTATAAAATGTAGTTTCTTACGTATTTACCCCACACAGAATTCTTACCGGCTAAATAGCCATATGGGGCCATATAGGCTACAAACAATTCATATTTTCCTATGTTATTCCTTGGAAGCCATACTACCAATTTAAAAGTCAAAATACATACATGTCAACGAGTGCCTATTCAATTTTTTTTAGTCATTTCACCACTTTTAAAGTGGAAAAAAAAAACTGAATATTTTTAAAGATTCTTATGCTGTTGCTAATCAATGAAAGGATGCATTCCATAAGAGTCCACTGCCAAAAAAATGAATATTAAAGCAGTTCTAGATGTAATATCTCAGTTCTGTCACCAGCAATTTCCATATTTTAGCTGATAGGTTAGCAAAGAGCCAGATGCACCCATCAAAAGAGCCACATGTGGCTCCCGAGCCATAGGTTCCCTACCCCTGGGTTAAGGAGCCACTGCCATTCTTAAAACGGGTGTATTTGTCGAATTTTCTGGACCCTCGGTGACAAAACTGTCTCTAAATTAGGCGAGTCGGACAAAAAAAGGAAAATGAGAAGATTTTTTTTATATACCAGGGTTTCATAATAAGTCATCTTTGATCGCAACAAATATGTAAGCATGAAAGCCGTGTCGAATTTTCCGGATCTGTATCGGACAAGCGCTTCATTAATTGGATTGGCTTGGATAACTTTATTCATCCCGTATTCGGGAAATTTTCTCGTCACAGTAGCAAGAGTTAATTGCGGGAATTTGTCTCCGGGAAACAAAGCACGAAGAAAGGGACAAAAAAAAGTCAATTGCTTGTTGACTTGTTGCGGGACGTCACGCACGTACGCACGCACGCACTCACTCACTCACTCGAACACGAACGAGCGTCCGCGGTCATCTTTCTTAAAACGATTATTATGATCATTTGGCGATAAGATGAAGGGGGCGGGGCTCATTTGGGAGTACCGGGCTGCCAATATGATGACGACCGGCCGAGGCCAAAAGGCGTTCAAACGGATCGGGAACTGAGCCCAGGCACCCCCACCCCACCCGAACCGGTGGCACGCGCGCGGGTGGCTTGGCGTTAAGGCTTGTTTACTTACTTACTTACTTGACTTACTTTAGTCACTTTCCTTTGCCGGAGGAGTTCCGATGCGTCTGCCCGTCGTGGCCGCCGTGGTCGTGTCCGTGTCCGTGTCTATTCTTTGCGACGGGATGGACGCCACAGGTGAGAGACGCAAGTGTTTTTCTTCATTTTGGAGGACAATTTTCTCTTCCACTTTTTTTCCGGACGCTTAAATGGGCTCATTTGTAGGAAGCTTCCTGCCAATTTGGGGCTCATTTCCTCTGCGGGCGGGCTTCCTTTCTCTTGATTTTTCCAGGTGGCTTCCTTCCTCTTCATTTTGCCGGATTTGGCCTCATTTCCGGTTCGCTTCCGTGCTTCTTTTCCTTCCTTTGCTGGTTGACATTCTGTTTGTTTTGGGAAATCCTTGAATCTAGGATGTAGGTCAGGGGTCGGGAACCTTTTTTGACGAAGAGAGCCACAAACAATTCATATTTTCCAATGTTATTCCTTGTGAGCCATACTACGAATTTAAAAGTCAAAATACATACATACATACATTTAAACGAGTGCCTTTTCATTTATTTTTTACTAATTTCACCACTTTTAAAGTGAAAAAAACCCTGAATATATTTTAAAATATTCTTATACTGTTGCTAATCAATGAGAAGATGCATTCCATAAAAGTCTACTGCAAAAAAAATGAAGATTAAAGCAAAAAAAAGAAGATTAAAGCAGTTCTAAATGTAATATCTCAGTTCTGTCAACAGCGACTTCCATATTTTAGCTCACAGGTTGGCAAAGAGCCACATGCACCCATCAAAAGAGCCACATGTGGCTCCCGAGCCATAGGTTCACACACACACACACACACCACACACACACACAAAGCGGCCATTTTACACAAAACACAGTCTTCCTCCCTATTGTAGCCTTATTTGGCTAAAAACAACAATTGAAGGTTATCACCACGGCAACAGCGAAACCTGCCCACCTGCTGCCGATTAACGGACGGCCCCGAATGACGATCTCTCGCCACAGTTGGACAGACAACAGATGCTCCAAATCATTCATATGCTCCTTCTTTAAAAAAAAAAAGACAAACAGGAGAAGAAGAAAAAACATACGGAGGAACATGGCTCCAATTTTGGTGGGATGGAATGAGTTTGCCTAAAATTGCCCCCCTAACTTTGATGCAAATTTAATTGGTGAAGGCTTGGGATGGAACACATTTGGATTTATATATATATTTTTTTTTATTGGGAAGGAAGGGGCTTTTTTCTGGTCCATAAAATCCGACCACAAAGTGGAAAAAAGCTTTTCAAACTTTTTCATTCGGCCGGCACGTTTTGGGAGGAAGGCCAGGGACACGTGCACGCTTTCTTTCTTTTTCTTCATCTCCGCCCTTTTTGTTTTTCTTCATCTAACTCCGCCATTTTTGTTTTTCCCGCTCAGGCACCTGCGAAAATTGCGTCATGTGTTCGGCGGCCAACGGCTGCGTGCGTTGCGCCGACCGTCTCTTCCTGCTGCTGCGGCGGGACGGCGTCTCGCAACGCGGGACCTGCCTCATCGCCTGTCCCGTGGGCTACTTTGGAATCAGGGGACGCCACGTCAACCGCTGCATGGGTACCGCCATATTTCTCTTTTCAAAAAAAAAAAAAGGCACCATTTGGTCTGAATTGTGGTTTGTTTGATTACAATGGAAGCCATCGGGCGGCTTCGTTGGAATTGGACCAACGGCAGATTTGTCCCCCCCAGGGTGTCGCGTGGGGAACTGCGAGCGCTGCTTCAGTCGGGACTTTTGCACTCGGTGCAAAGCCGGTTTTCGGCTTTACGCCGGCCGCTGCGTGGTCGGCTGTCCCGCCGGAAGCGTGGCGCGCCACGACCAATGTATCGGTAAGTCCGCAACCCAATAACGACGTGGAGATGCCCCAAAAGGTCGGAAGGCCGCCGCCGCTTTAACGACTCTCGACCTTTGACACTTTTTGTCCGGGTCAGACCAGTGTTTCCTGACGGCGCCTTCCCCGTGGAGCCAATGGAGCTTCTGCCTCCGAGACGGCGCCCCCTGCGGCTTCAGGTGGGGGCGACAGAGCCGGACGCGGGGGGGCCCCGCCCCCGATCCCGCGGCGACGGGTCCCAACCGCGCCGTCTGCCTGGCGCGCGACGAGACCCGAGGGTGCCGGATGAGGAGGAGGTGCCCGGGAGGTAATTTGGAACATGACAAAAAGTCTCTGTTAGGGGACGTTTTGTCCACAGACGTTTGGTCGACGGACATTTTGTCAAATGGACGTTTCGTCGCCGGAATCGTTCGCTCTCAAAATTGAGAGAGAGAGAGAGAGAGAGAGAGAGAGAGAGAGAGCGAGAGAGACAGAGCGAGAGAGCAAGAGGATTATAATTTTGAGAGCGAGCAAATCCAGCGACGACGAAACGTCCGTTCGACCAAATGTCCGGGGACGAAACGTCTGGTCACGGGGGACGTGGATTGGCTGTTTTCATTTGACGGTCTTGACTGGGGACAGCTTGATGTTTGGGACAATTCAGCCCTCCATGCCATTTTGTCGTCAGTGATGCTAGCTTTTTTTGTCGGTGCGCAGACGTCCGGAGGCCAGGCGGCGGTGGCCGGCGTCGAGGAAAGCCGCTTTGGATGCTGGCCGGGGCCAAGGCGCTGGACATCTTCTGAGCCTTGAAAAGATGGACGGGAG
This sequence comes from Stigmatopora argus, assembly GCF_051989625.1. Classification (NCBI taxonomy): domain Eukaryota; kingdom Metazoa; phylum Chordata; class Actinopteri; order Syngnathiformes; family Syngnathidae; genus Stigmatopora; species Stigmatopora argus. The sequence continues at coordinate 797,084 of NC_135392.1, forward strand.
GATGGCTGGATTCCCACTTTTAGCGGACGCCAACTGTCAAGTGCCTGGCCACGGAATACAAAATACATTTTGGGCTTAATAAACAAGCTTTCAAAACATTTCGAACTAACACTGTTGACTACAAAAAATGGAGTATATCTTAACAAAACAAGCTCTTCAGAATAAAGTCGTCGTGTTTCCGTCATAAAACGTTGGCAATAAAGCTGTAAATACGGTAACCCTTTGTCCATCCAATTCATCGAAACGGGGAGGATTGGACGTCCGTGTCCGCCATTCGGGGGACGGACGTCTGGGGCTGTGGACGGAAAGTCAATAGTTACAACAGAAGAAATACAAAATTGAAACCCCCCTCCTCTTGAAATTGTGTGCGGTCGATTGGTCGCCGGCCTTTTGGTCGGCGTCTTTTGGTTGCCCGGACCCAAACAACGGGCAACCAAAAGACTGGCGACAAAACAAGGTAAAACAACAGGGTCTGCGCATGAATAAAAGCCAACAATGGCCCTGAGCAGTTTCACTGAGCCCACGTGTGAGTGTAGAAGAAGAGTTTGTATGTACATGCGCTGTCCCTTTAAGAAACTACGTCAGTCAGGGTTTTAACAAGTTCTACAACAAAAAACAATAAAAGTCCGGGAAATTTGGAGCTTTTCTTTACCCTAATAATTAATAGGGCATTAAGTATGACTAAATAGTCATTCGCAGTTTGTATTTAGGGAATTTGAGCAACAATTTAAATGGTAATTATCACTTAACCTTCCGGGCAACCAAAAGAACGGAGACCAATCGACCGTGTACCCTTGAAATGATTCCTGCCGGATCGACAAGAGCTCGACAAAGATGCGCAAAAGCACATTCTTTTCTCATTTTTTGCTTTTACTTGGATTATGTGACAAAGGAATATTTGGCCAAAGCAAAACAAAAAAAAATGTAACATGATAATAAATTATATGGTGCCACAACACCAAACGAATGTCAATCCCAAGTAACCCCCCCCCCCTACTCCCCCTCCTCCCCCTCATCTTCTTCTTCCCGCACTCACGACTTTTTGTGCAAAAATGATGTCTTTCCCCTCCTCCATGTCATTAAAAAAATAAAAGTGACCCTGTTACAATGTACAGTACTTCCTGTCTGTCAACACGCCGGCAAAAGGCCCCCAAAAAAGAATAAAAAATAAGGTACAGCACCAAAAAGTGTGTAACGAAGTGTTCCAAAATGTTTGACCGCGTTTCCTCGTCCAATCATTTGGACCATTTTCCTTGGAATGACCTCCAATTTTCACACATTCGTTAACCTGAAAAGATCAAAACGCCCAAACATGAAACGTTTCTACACAAACTGTGAAAATTGGAGGTCAAAATGGTCCAAATGATTGGCATAGGAAACATTTTGAACCGCCCTATATATATATATATATACATACAGTATAGATTTGCAAAATCCACCCAATCCATTTGTAGACATGATGAAGGGTTTAGCCCCTCCCCCAAATCCTGGTATTTTTTTTGTGCTCTTTCTGCAACGATTGTATAAAAGTAGTGCTTTTAGGAGCGGCTCTTTTTTTTCGTTTTTGGCAAAAAGTGGCAAGCCAATCCAGAACCAGACTCCTCCCCCAAGTCCCCCCCCCCCCCAGAAGGCATCGCTGTACACCATATATAGAACATATGTACATATTGAAACACTTGTACACACTACTCCCAAAAAGACGGCAACTTTCAGCGCTAAATCTTCCAAAGGAAGATGGGATGTTCCCCAATGGTCCCCAAAGTCCATTTGGCCTCCATTTTTGCGCTGGCGCTGGTGAGCTGACCCACAACAAACAGCTTTTATTGTATTTTTGGGATGTTTGGAGTTCTTGAAATGTCTGTGGAAAATCCCAAAGGCCATCACCAGATTTAGCGCACGTGTCCTTCGTATATGTCCCAAAAAAATGTCTGACGAGGCCATGCTCAAAACCCGGACTTGGAATCCCATCTTTCTTGAACTGTCTTTGAAAAAATGGGCCCCCAAAGGCCCTTTAACTTTGCGCCCACGTCCGTCGGGCCTAAACGTATAAAAAAAAGTCCATTGAAGAATACGGCCGTCCGCCATAAGGATTTCAAGCCCACTTTTAGTTCAACTCATTTGAATCCTTTCGTTTGCCATTGACGTCAATAGATTGCAACTCCCTTTTTGGAAGTAGTGCGTACGTAGATATACTGTATGTATATATTTCATTAAAAAAAGGAAAAAAAAAGGGGCCTTCCCTTTGACTGTGTATACACACACACACACACAGGCGTGCACGCACACAGACACACACACACACAGGCGCTCGCGCACACAGGCGCACACGCACACAGGCGCACACGCACACAGGCGCACACGCACGCAAACACACACAGGCGCGCACGCACACACAAACACACACAGCAACTTTCTGAAATGTGGCTGTGAATGATGACAAAACATGAGGGACAGAGAAAGGAGAAAAAAAAAAAAGTCCAAATATTACAAGTCGTAAAATGACGAGAATAAAGGATGCGTTGTGAAAAACAAGTCATTTGCCAGCCAAAAGGCGCTCGGCACGTCGGGCAATTTTGTTTGGCGTTCCGAGATTCAAGTTGTCATCTTCCGTGACCATTTTTCTGGCCGTTTTCAACATGGACTTATTTATTCTCTTCCCCTAAAATGGACAGTCCAGTCCGTCCCTTCCTGGTGACTAAAACGCCGTGTAGCATTTCAAGGACATTTTTCCGACCATGAGAACTTGGGTTGGTCGCGTGACCTGAATTGACGGCTTGTAACATTGGGACTTTTTTTCTTCTTCCCCCCGCCTCATTTTGGTTCTCGGCGCGAACCTCGCCGTCCGCCGTGGAAGTGTGCGCCTCGGTGAAAAGGGGGAACGTTTAGGGGTCCCGGAGGGAATCCTCCGTCCAACAGAACCAAACGCCGTGATTGTTCTCCGCTTTGGTCGCCGGGGTCGGACAAGAGGAGGAGGAGTCAAAGCGAAGCGGACGACGGGCGCTGGTCTCCGCTAGTCCTCTTTTTGGGGCTCTTCGGGCGGAGTGGCCGCGCCCCGCCGTCCGTCCGAGTCGGCCCCCTCCGACGGCGGGCCCTCCGTTTCCTCTCGCCGCCGCCTCCTTTTGGGGGAGCCGGAGGCGGCGGCGGCGGGGGGCGGCAGGAAGACGTGCGGGTACAGCAGGCCGTGGGACACGCCGGGAATCAGGAAGGGGTTGAAAGTCAGGTGGGCCCCGGGCCGGCACTTGCCGCCGCCGGCCGTCTCCGCCCCCGGCGAAGGGGCGTGGAGCGGCACCACGCCAAACAGGGCGTGGCCCGGGAGCGGGCCGCAGCGGGGGTTGGGCGGCACGCCCCGCAGCACCACGGGCAACACGCCCAGGCCGTTCTCGGCCTCGTCCCCCGGCGGGAAGACGGCGGGGAAGCCGGCCGCCATCACGGGGACGGCGGCGGCCATCCGCGCGGACAACGCCGAGTCGGCGCCGTTGGCAAAGATGGGCGCTTCCGACGGGAGGGGTTTGGGCATCTCGCCTCGGGGCCGTCGGCCGCGGCGCCGCGACGAGGGATCCCGGTGGACGGCTTCGCTCAGGATGCGCGGAAACTTGGCCTCCGGGAGGAAACCCTGCGAGGGGACGGACGGCGTCAGAGCCGGCTGGAGTGGACGCCACGACGCCGGCCACGCCGGCCACGGCTCACTCACGGAACGCTTGACCACCTCGGCCCAGTCCGCCGCCACAAAGTATTCCGAGTTGGCGTCCAACCAGCGGGACAGCTCCTTGATGGCCGGGGCCATGGCGCCCCCCAGCTGCGAGGAGGTACAAGCACGCGTGGTTTAGGAGAGAACCCCGACCAACGCCCGGGTAACGGGCATACGTACCCTCCGTCCGGTCCCGCGATGCACCACGGGAACGCGCTCGTCCCCCGTCAAGGCGTTGACGTCCAGCTTGGTGGGATCTTTGCAGCGGTGGCGCCGCTGCTTGGGCCGCTTGACCAGGCCGTGCAGGACGCCCGCCCCCACCTGAGACGGAGGGAGGGAGGGAGGGAGGAAAGACATTCATTTGTTTTGCCATCAAATCCCATCAGCCTTGCAAAATACGCTTGGTTGGCTTGGTCTTGGAACCCGGACGTTTGGTCGCCGGACGTTTCAACAGTATTTAGATATTAAACTCTCCCTCTCTCTGTCATAATTTGAACCTGTTCTACCAAACGTCCGTCCTACCAAACGTCCGGGCGACCAAACGTCCGGCGACCAAACGTCCGGCGACCAAACGTCCGGCGACCAAACGTCCGGGCGACCAAACGTCCGGGCGACCAAACGTCCGGGCGACCAAACGTCCGGCGACCAAACGTCCGGCGACCAAACGTCCGGCGACCAAACGTCCGGGCGACCAAACGTCCGGCGACCAAATGTCCGGGCGACCAAACGCCCGGCGACCAAAGGCCCGGCGACCAAAGGCCCGGCGACCTAACGTCCGGTGACCAAACGTCCGGCGACCTAACGTCTGGTCACGGCTTGGAACGCCGAATACCGTGCACCCCCCGCGAGCCGACCTACGTACGTGCGCGAAAGGAAGATCCAGGCCGTATCCCGGCTTGTGCCGCAGCCACTCCATCAGGCCTTTGCCACCGACCGCCGCGTCGGGGAGGGGGGCCGCCACCGCCGGGAGTTCGGAGGACGACAACGACGACGACCGTCCGGGAGCCTCGGCGCCCACCTGAAGGTGTGGGACACCAACATTTGAATCCGACAGGAACCGTCGCCACCCTTCAAGATGTCCATTTCCTCCGACTCACCTGCACGGCGTCGGGAAGCTGCAGCAGCGCGGCACCTTTGGCGAACTCGGAGTAGAGCGCCTCGGCGTTTCTCCGCCGGCCCCGCCTCCTCCGAAGCGAGTCGTCGCCACCGTTGACGATCTGCCCCGTCACCGGATGGATGAGTCCGGCCTGCAGGATCCCCGCCACGTCCAGGGCGGACGGGGCCCGGGCCGGGGACGGGGACGGGGGCGGGGTCACCTCGCGGGTGGCGCGCTCCGCCTCCCCGCCGGGGCCGGGCTCCACCTCGCCCGCCGCTTCGTAGTCGAAGGGGCGCTTGGGCTCGGGGGGGAAGGGCGGGGCCACCAGCCTCTCCTGCAAGAGCGGGAGGGAGGTGAGGCGCCACGCCGCCCGGCCGCCTCTGCCACCGCCGCCGCCGTTGCCCCGCCCAGAATACTGCCGAGGGAGGAGACAAAGGCAAAAAAGGAAAGGCTTGTTAAAAGAGAGACCAATGATTGACATGAAACATGGTGCAACTGGACCAAAACCACCGCCGGCTCACCTTGGGCAGCCCGGCGAGAGGCGACGGGAGGACGGGGAAGGTTGGGGGCGGAGCCGGCAGGAAGGCGCTCCGCTGGAGCTGCTGCTGATGCTGCTGCTGCCGCTGGGCGGGCTGCTGATAGGCCTCGCCGGACGACGGCCATTTTCCCTTCAGGACGGCCTGGCAGATGCTGTCAAGCCGGTTGATGATGATGCGGTCCTGCGGGCGAAGGAGGGTTAGGGGCGTGGCCAGGTGCCAGTCCGCCGGGGCCGAGCCCGTCTACCTTGGGCCAATCCGAGTAGGAGTAGAGCGCCTTCTCCTGCAGCAGCTGAGCAATGGTGGGCTCCCGGGCCTCGTGGACTTCCAGCGAAAAGGGAAGCGACAGTCTGGGACTGGACGAATAGTCCTCCGCCGGCGCCGCTGGAACGGGGGTCAAAAAGGTTAGGTCCACATTTGGGGGGAGGGATCTTCTAGGGAACCTGTGGCTCGGGAGCCGCAAAGGGCTTTTTTGGGCTCTCCGCTAACCAGTGAGCTCAACTATGGAAACTGCTGGTGAGAAAATGGCATTGACACCACCTCCGGCGCCTAAGAATCAGATTTTTGTTTTTTTCATTCCACTCTTCTGCATGGAGATTCTCATTGATACTAGTTGATTAGTTGTTGTCAAAAGAATTCAGACTTTTTCTACTTTAAAGTGACTAAAAAGGCACACATTTTCATGTATGTTGACTTTTAAATTCAGAGCATGGATAAACATTTCAAAAATAGGAATAGTTTATGGCTCTTTCCATGAAAAAGGTTCCCGACCCACAAACATCCGCCTTTGACACGCTAGAGCCTGAAAACTAGCGGCGTACCATTCCTCCTCATAGTAGCTCAATTCATCATCCTCATCATCAGTTCATCTGAGGTCAAACTGAGATTTGCCTTCTTTTCCAACTGGAAATTGTTTTTTGCCGGTCCGGCTCCAACTCGTACTTTTCGAACGACAACAAAGGTCAAAGGCAATTCCCGTCAACAACTCAAAGTCAACCCTTGAAAGGCGCCGTTGAAAATGTCAGGTTTTGAAATCTCTGGAGCCTTTTTGTCATTGGGCTTTCAGCACAATCTTCAACCTTGGGTCGCCATCACGTGAATTTTTCAAAGATTCCCAAGGTGGAATGCTTTGGAACAAACCAAACACTTCTCAAAACTCACGCGCCGTTGTTTTTCTGGCCAAAGCGACCGCGAAAGGCCGGCGGCGGGAAAAGACAACAAGCCAACCGACGTCATCCACTCCAAAAATAGGCCGCCGCGCAAGATCTGGTGGCAAATTTTAGGCCCAGTGACGTGCGCAAGCTTTGTGGCTTTTCGGAAGGGGGAGACTATCTGTTTTTTTGGGGAGGGGTCGTAATCCAAATTTGACTTGGGGGCGCAATTTCAACTGCAGCGTGGCGGAGTCGCTGGAACACGAGTGGCCTCGGGCTAACCTTTGTAACCACAGCCTCTAAATTTGGTAAGACGCTTATAAAAGCTGGCGCTAACTTTGCACGCCATTAAAAGCGCGTCACGGCGGCTATCGGCGAGCGCTCCCAAAGACAAACTGATTTTTACGCTTCCACAAGACGCTAGCGGGCGGGAGCGTAGCCCCGATTCAGCGCCCTGTCCGTCTGGTTTCATTTTTTTTTTGTATAACGGCTTTTTACCGGATACGGAATCTTACCCGCCGGCGAGGACGACTCCTCCTCCTCTCGGGGTCGACCTTTGACCTCCAAAAAGTCCCGGGCCGCCTGGCCGGAGTCCAGGCCCTCCTCCGTGGGCCGGAGGACTTCCCCCCCGGCGGGAGAGCCCTCCGTCTCGGGGGCCACGTCTTGCGGCCGGACGGGGCGGGGCTCCCGCGTCTCCATTTTCTCCTCGGGCTCCACCTTCTCCTCCGTCTCGTCCCGGGGCTCCCCCTTGTCTTCCGCCTCGGCCCGGGGCTCCGCCTTCTCCTCCGGCTTCAACTCCGCCTCGGCGCCGGGCTCCGCCTTCTCCCCCGTAGGCGAATGGGGGCCGGGGAGACGGTCCGCCTCGGGCCGGCCGCCTCCCGCCGAGAGGAGATCGTCTTCGTCTTCCTCGGCGAACATCAAGGTGTCCACCTCGTCCATGGGGCACATGAGGTCCGGGCACAGAGGGTCGGCAGGGGGGCCCACGTGGGCCATGTCCAGGGGCAGACTGGCCTCCACGGCTTTACACACACACACACACACACACATTTATTCAATATGGATACCGCGGGGGGCCACTTTTACAGACGCTCCCCTACTTACGAACGAGTTAGGTTCCGAGCGATTGTTCATAAGTTGAATTTGTTCGTAAGTTGATTCAGTGCTATATTTTGTATTATAATTTAGGTTTAAGGCCTATATAAGTATATTGAAGGTTTATATAAGCGCATTTGTATGTTTAAGGCTTCTATAAGTAACCTGCATTGGTTTGCACTGAAAAAAACATTTAACGAACGACGCACTGGAGATACGTTCACGCACTTCCGCACTGCAACGAACTGGGCAGAGGAAGGTGGATGCTAGGTGAGCTCTCACAGCGCCAGGCGTCGTCGGTATTAGCGGCGGAAAGAAGCACTACAAGAAGTAGCCGAAAGAAGCCCGGCTCACAGAACAAAGAAAGTTGTAAAAACATTAAAGAAAGTTGTAAAAACCTTAAAGAAAGTTGTAAAAACATTAAAGAAAGTTGTAAAAACATTAAAGTAAAAAGTATAAAGTACAAAGTAAAGAGGAATGTATTAAGAAATATTAAAATTAATTTAAAAAAAGATAGAAGGGCTGTAAAACACGAAAAACACAAGAATATACAGAGCTACTGTCACCTGGCTTCCGCGTGACGCCACCATCTTGGAGAAAAAAAAAAGGAAGGAAAAAAACCTATGCGCAGACATGTTCGTATGTAGCGTTGTTCGTAACTCGAATGTTCGTAAGTAGGGGAGCATCTGTACTTTTATCCATCTGTCTGAATTTAAATGTCCTTTTCGACGGCACGGGGGGGCCCTCCCTCCCCCAAAACGGCGACACGCACCCGGATGCGGACGGCAGCGGTCTTCCAGCAGGACGTCGTCTTTCCCCGAGCCGTCCCGCCCCCGGAAGCGGAAGGCGTCTTCCCCGGCCCCCACCTCCTCCGACGCGTCGGGCGGAGAGAGGGGGGCCATGTAGGGCGCCAGGGGGCTGGCCGCCAGGTCGCCCGGGTCCACGCCGCCGTCGATGTCCTGAGGGAAAAGTGTTCCCATTTTTAAGGAGAATAGAAATCCAGAATGTCCATTTTCTAGCCAATTAAAAGCCAAGACGCGGGCGCTACCTTGAAGAGCATGAAGCCGGCCGACGGGTGAGAGGGGGACGACGACGGGGGGAGCCCCAGACACTCCTCCAGGGTGGCGTCCTCGCCGCCGGGGGCCTCCTCGTCCTCGTCCTCCTCTTCCTCCCCCTCCTCTTCCTCCTCCTCTTCCAGGAAGCCGGTGGGACCCAGAACCGGATCCGAGGCGTTGAACATGTGGCGGGCCGGCCCCGGGTGGTCCGTCCCGTCCCAGGTGGCCTACGTGGAAATCTGCTCTTAGTGCAACTGTGTTTGATTTATAAACGATTGCATGAAAAGAAGGTACAACGAGTTTGGATTGTTGATGTCTTAGCAAATAGCTTGAGCTTGCACGGGAGATGTGTTGATAATAATTACAGTAAAAGTTGGATTGAAGAAACAACAATGGATCACTGTTCTGATTATTTCTCCCTGTGTTTCAAGGTATGCTGTTTGTTGTAAAGGATGGTTGAGTTTGGGGTTTGTAATATACACTGTTTAGTGTGTGAGAAAAGAGATAATGTTTATTAATGTTTATTTACTTTTGAATTACGGGCGTGAATGTGAGAGTCTCGGGTCACGCACATGGAATAGCATTTAGCATGCTACCTTCGGCCACCATTATCGTGGACAGTGTCTATAACGGTCATAGAAAGGATGTTATATTATTGATATTGCATTGTTTGCCCTGTTGAAAAGATGCGAAGTTGTAAAAGGAAAATATATAACAAGTTATGACCGTGTGTCGAATGAGTGTGTGTGTGTGTGTGCATTGCGTTTTGGGTTCTAATGTGTTGATAATGTATATATATGGGTGAAATTGTATGTTATGGTTTTTTGTGTTAATCATTACAGTAAAAGTTGGATTGAAGAAACAACAATGGATCACTGTTCTGATTATTTCTCCCTGTGTTTCAAGATCGAATGCAGGGTGTAACACAACCATTTTGTTCACTACTTTCCAAATGCTACATTTGGCTTTTTTGGTATTTACTATGCTTCCAAAAATAGATACGAAACAAACAGTCCCTGGCAAAAACATTCCGTGACCGTCGATTAACGATGCTTCTTTTTCAAAGCGAACCAAAGCGATCCGATCCGAGACGGTCCGAGGCGGGTCAGGGCCTACCTGCAGCCGATCCAGCTCCACGGACGGCGGCAGGAGTCTGGCCTCCTGGGACGAGCCCCGCTCGCCCGCCGCCAGCGCGTCGCTCCGCAGCTCGTTGCCGGCGGCGCCGGCGCCGTACGAGTTGAGCATGCTCCGCCCGCCGGCCGCCGAGTTGAAGGGGAAGCCGTTGGGGGCGTCCTTGGGGGCCTTGCCCCCGTGGAGCGCCTCCAGGTCGCCCAGGCTCTCGTCCAGCGGGGGGCAGTCCAGGAAGTCGCCCCGCGAAAGCGTCCCCGGGGAGCCCGGCCCGGGTCGCCCGTGCGGAGGACAGGCCCGGGGGTACTCCGGAGGTGGCGCGGGGTAGGACAGGCAGCAGTGGGGGGGCGGCAGCTGAAGGAACATCCTGGACTTTAGCCCAAAACCGGCGATAACGAGAAACGCCGGTTCCCCTTGCCACGTACCCTGTGAAGATGGGACACGTGGTGTCCTCTCACGTAGTTCCTGCGGGCTTCCAGGAAGCCCAGTTGAGGGTCGTTGAGGATGTAGAAGTCGGTGCGACTCAGGCCGTGGCGCGCCGCCCCCACCAGGAGGTCGCGGTCGTGCCTTCCCGACTCCCACCACACGGGGAGGTAGAGCGACGGGCGGCACAGCTGCAGGCGCGCCGACATCAGCGGGTGCCGGAGGACCTGAAAAGGAGGAGGACGGCGTCTTGGTCGACAATCCCGTCGGGGCGGGGGGGGGACATTGGGCTTACCTGTTCTCGGATCTTGCGGAGAAGCTCGATGCGGTAGAGGGTCCGGGCGGCTCGCTCTTCGCTCAGAGGGTCCACCGGGATGCCGCCGTCCGTCGAGCCTAGGAGCGCGCGAGTGGAACGATTCGGTTGGCTGATCTTTGAGCCCCGTGGCACGGTGGGCGGCGCCCGCCCCGCCTGACCTTCTTCCTTCCTGAGGGGCAGCTTGCAGGCGCTCCGGCACATGTTGACGAAGGAGTTGAAGTAGCTCTGCAGGCTGTCGTCCGTCTTGCGCTCCAGTCGGGCCAGCACGCGAAACTGCGACCAGTCGAACCTCTTCCCGTCGGGATCGTAGGCCACGCCGAAGGACGACACCGTGCGGTAAAAGTCCATCTGCTCGCGACGGGTCCACCTGACAGCAGAGGGAGCCAGACAGTCGCGCGTGAGCTTTCAAATATTTCCCGTCCGGAGCGGGATGTGACGAGAGAGACGCCGATAAAACCTTTCCAATTTCCCCATCTCACCTCCTCTGCCACTCCAAGAAGAGGGCGTCCGATTGGGCGTGGCCGGCGGCCACGGCGCAGCGCCTCAGCTCCTCGCCCAGCTGCCAGGCCAGCGCCCCCTCGGCGCGGAGCCCCAGGGCGGCGCTCTCGTGGAGCAGGAAGTCCGGGCGCGGGAGGGCCTCGCGCCGTAGCGCCAGGCGCTGGTAGGCGGCGATCAGGCGCCGCAGGCGGGACGTCAGGGCCGGGCCGGCGGGCCAGAGGGGGCGCGCCTGGACCAGCTGCAGGGAGGCCACCCCCGTGCCGCTCCACGCGGCCGACGGCGCCGTGACCAGGGTGGCGTCTTGAGCCCGGCCGTCGGCGCCCGGGGACCCGCCACGCTCTGCCGGGGGCGACGGCGGACCGTTAATTCCTCGCCGTCCCGGCTCAAATATACATTTGAGGTTAACGCCAGTGAATGAGGTGACGGGTGACTGACCTGGGGTGGCGGCGCTTCCGCCATCGCCATCGCCGCCGTCTGGCCTATCGCCGTTCTCGTCTCCCTGGAGGCAAACATTGGATTGGATAACTTGATTTATCCCGTATTCGGGAAATTGCATTGTCACAGTAGCAAGGGGGTGAGGATGCAGAAATAGGAAAGGCATTTTAGACATAAATAGATAGGTCAGAAGTAAGTTAAGAAATAAATACATGAATAAATAAGCGTGTTGCTGAAATATATATATATATATATATATATATATATATATATATATATATATATATATATACATATACATAGATACACATATATATACACATATATATACATATATTTACATATATATATATACATATATACATATATATACATATATAGATATATATATATACATATATATACACATATATACACACACACATATATACACACATGTATACACACATGTATACACACATGTATACACACATGTATACACACATGTATACACACATGTATACACACATGTATTCACACATGTATACACACATGTATTCACACATGTATACACACATATATACACACATATATACACACATATATACACACATATATACACATATAAACACACACATATATACACACACATATACACACATGTATACACACATATATACACATATACACACACACACATTTATATATATATACATATACACACACACACACATATATATACACATATATATACATATATATATATGTGTGTGTATATATATATATATACACACACACACACATACACATATATATATATGCATATATATACACACACATATATATATATATATATAGATATATATATATATATATATATATATATATATATACATACACATGTATATAAGCACACATATACATACATATAGATTTACATGCATGCATACGGTAGGTCAACAACAACAAGCGGGCCGGCAAAATACGACATCGCCGTCCGTCCCTACCTCGATTTTGTCATCTCGCTCGTCGCCACCCTGGTTTTTGGCGTCGGGGATCTCGCCGCCGAGGTCATCCCCCTTGACGGCGCTGCTGACAAAATCAATACATTCATTCATTTGGTCTTTGAAAAAAATAAATCCAATCCAAGTTCCAGCGGGATGATTGGACGCCAAGCATTTTTGGGGTCTACCTGTCCACGTCGGCGGCGGCGGGGGCAGAGGCCACGGCGCCATCTCCTCCCCCCTGCTCGGCCGTCAGCGCGGCCACGTCCGGCATGCCCACCCTCTCCAGGAAGCACAAGTGGGCGTCGGCCCGCATGGCGTTGTAGCGCTCGTAGCCTGCCGGGCGGGACACAAGGCGGGAACTCCCTTTGTGCTTTTTCTTTTTGGTTTTGGGGTTTTTTTTGCTACCGTGGCGGAGCTCACCGTGCTTGTGGACCCCGACCAGCAGGGACTTGTCGGCCTCGGCGTCCCACCACGACGCAGGGATCTCCACGTAGTCGATGTCGGGCATGGCCACGTCCAATTGGCTGCGGTGACGGTAAATGGCGGGGACGGGAATGAGGGAAAAACTTTGGACGGGATCTTCAAGGTTTGCGCACCTGGCGGCCGTGTCCTCCAAAGCCTGATTGGCCGCTTCGCCCAGAACCTCCACCTTCAGGTAGTACAGCATCCTCACCCTCAGAAGAACCCTGATACACAAATGCAGTTTTTGTCACTATACCAGTCTGTCCCGAGGAAAGGAACCGGAAAAAGAAAAAAAGAAAACATTGCTTCTCGGGTCTCCTCGTGGCAGACGTGTCTACCGAATTTCAACTTGTAAATTCCAACTGGTTGCGGCGGAAAATTATTCAAAGGTTGCTCCTGACTGAGGTGTTAACCAAATTGTGCTGAGCATTGCGCTAAACCAGACATGGGCAAAAACATTTGATAAAATGGAGAGAATATGTTACAGTACTGTATAGAGAGAGAGAGAGAGAGAGAGAGAGAGAGAGAGAGAGAGAGAGAGAGAGAGAGAAAGAGAGAGAGAGAGAGATTTACCGTTGTTCGTAAGTCGAATGTTCGTAAGTAGGGGAGCGTCTGTATGTTCATACTTTAGTCCTTTTTTTCTGTTTATGTTTCATATGTAATCTTAACAGATGCAGTTTTTTTTAATGTATCGTATCTTGTGCTGACCCGGCCAGTCTGTCAATTTTTTAAAGTCAATGTGGCCTCCGGGCCGAAAAGTTTGCCCAACCCTGCGCTAAACGATAGACTTCCCACCACATTTTTCAAAAGCGACAAACAACGAGGTGTCCCAGAAGTACACGAGCTGGCACCAACTTGTTGCAGTGTTGTTTGAGGTGTTTCTTGTAGCTGTCGTCTTGAAGAACCACTTCGGGGTTGCAGTGGGCCAGCCAGTCGGCGTTCTTCAACTCGGGAGGACTCAGCGGGCTCTTGATTTTGTTGCCCTTTCGCCCGCGAGGAACGGGAGCCGACAGCCCTGAGGCAAAAGAAAAGAAATAAATAACAAGCGGTGGCGCCGAAAAGCGCCCGAAAGCTCGGAGAAGAACCCACCGGAGTGGTTGAGGAGCTCCTGGTCCTGGTCCTGGCCCTCCTTGCTGGGCGAGATCAAGTCCCAGATGAAGCTCTTGATCTTGTCGTCCCCTTTGTAGTGCTTTAGACAGTAAACCAGGAGAGCCCTGAAGGACAATTAAAATGAAAAATGCAGCAATTCCATACAATAGTCGACCCTTGCGACGCAACAGAACGTCACCACCGACCTGCAGATGGCCTCCATGTCTCTCTCTGCCAAGTGCCACTTGAAGCGCCCGTGGTTGAGGATGTCCTTCCAACGCCCCCACCTGGACACACGGCAGAAGGATCGCGCTTAGAGGATTGCTTTTTCCGTGGACCACGCGGCCCCGCCCACTCGAAGCCTACCCAAAGATGAGCAGGTTCTTCTCCACGCGGAAGCACTCGGCCCGAAGGTAGCGGCGCCCGCCCGGCCGTCGCCCGCGGCACGGCTTCTCCTCGGAGTCGCTCTCCAGCTCCGAGAACTCCATCAGCTCGTCGTCCTCGAAGGAGTTGTAGTGGCGCGTCTGCTTGCGCACGCGAGGGGTGTCGATCACCAGAGACTCCTGGGAGGGGACGGGAGGAGTTAGTTAGCGGTAGAAACGTCCACGTCCGCCGCCGCCTTTTCCCACCTTCTCCGATTTGGAGTCGATCTCCACTTCGGCGATCTTGGCCCACTTTTGCCAAAAGTTGGGGTCATCCAGGGAGATGTCGGTGCGGTTCCCCGACGAAACGAAGCTGGCCTGACGGAGGGGAAAAAAAGAAGAAAATGTTTCTTCAGCTTTTCCTGTAGATAAGTACTGCGCAGTAACTGCTGGGATATAGAGTTCTTAATACACCCAGTTCTTCAATACACCCAGTATGACGTCGCGCGAGCACACTAATTTGGTGCTCGCCGTCATTTCGGCTGTATTTACAAAAGAAATCCTGCCGCTAGATGGTGGCGTCAACGGAGCATTCAAAGGTAGACTGCGAACTATATATATATTATATATATTAACTCGGAGCTTGCCGTCATTCCCGGAGGCTTGAGAACTACAACCGCTGGACCCGGCGTTTTGGAAGACTCATTTGGGCAATTGTTTATAATTCGGACACAGAAAATGAGGACTTTGATGGATTTGTGGGTGATGATGCCGTGAATAAGTTGTAAAATGTCTAAACAAAGTACAAACGAACTCAGTATTGCTTCCGTTGCCTTTTTAAAACATGTTTGTAGCGTGCAAGAACTATATTTCCCAGCAGTCACTGCGCACCGGAACCCGGAAATAGGCTGCTTCCGGTAGCCAGCGCTATTGCGTTTCGATGTTCATCCATATATAATATATAATATATATGCGTCTAAAAAAACGGTGCGTGCTTTGTGTGTTTAAAGTACAGAAATAGCACTGGTTACTGACACTGCGGCTAAAAATACGATGCGCCGAATAGTCGTGAAAATACGGTACCTTGGCGAAGGTGGATCCCTTTCCCTCCGTCTCTATGGTGATGGTCTGCGTGCGCCTCTGCAGGATCTGGTCGATGTCCTCCTCGCAGAACTTGGAGCCTTCGTCCTCTTCGTCCATGAGCGCGCCGTAGGCGCCTTTCTTCAGCAGCTCCTCCAGCTCCAGCTTGGACAGCTGCTGCACGCCGTTGAGGCCGCCCTTGCGGTTGATGTCCTGCAGGACGGCCTTGTCCAGGCCCAGCTTCAGGCTGGCCTTGTCGAACATCTCCCTCTCGTAGGAGTTCCTGGTGATCAGGCGGTACACCTTGACGGCTTTGCTCTGCCCGATGCGGTGGCAGCGCGCCTGAGCCTGAGGGAGGCGCCGACGACCAATGAGGAAGTGGGAAGAAAAAGTCAATGGTTACCAGAAAATGATGACTTTTGGCTCCTCCTGAAATGAGCAGAAAGCGATCCAAAATCAACCAATGGCTAGCCGTCGGCCGGGGTCACCTGCAGGTCGTTCTGCGGGTTCCAGTCCGAGTCGAAGATGATGCAGGTGTCGGCGGCGGTCAGGTTGATGCCCAGGCCGCCCGCCCTGGTGCACAGCAGGAAGACGAAGCGGTCCGAGTCGGGCTTGCAGAAGCGGTCGATGGCCGCCTGCCGCAGGTTGCCGCGCACGCGCCCGTCGATGCGTTCGTACGCGTAGCTGCCGGGTGACCACAAGAGGCGCCCTCAGTGCTTTTGCCCGCGTCCGTGAGGTCGGTCGGCAACCGGCCCGCCCGGCCGGCCGTTCCTCACCGCTTCTGGATCAGGTAGTCCTCCAGGATGTCCAGGCAGCGGACCATCTGGGAGAAGACCAGGACCTTGTGCCCCCC
Organism: Stigmatopora argus; assembly: GCF_051989625.1. Lineage (NCBI taxonomy): Eukaryota > Metazoa > Chordata > Actinopteri > Syngnathiformes > Syngnathidae > Stigmatopora > Stigmatopora argus. The sequence continues at coordinate 813,334 of NC_135392.1, forward strand.
GCTCAGCAGCTTGGGCAGCAGCTTGTCGATGAGGACCAGCTTGCCGGCCGCCTGGATCATGGCCTGCAGCTGAAGGTCGCTGGCGTCCGGGCCGTGGCTCTTCCTGAAGCTGTCCAGGATCTTCTCTTCGGCTCCTGAAGAGAGGAAGTGGGGTCAAGGCGGGGTCAAAGCGGGAGGAAGTCGGCCCGGCGAGGCTCGGCTTCACCCCCGGCTTCGGACCCTCACCAGTGATCAGGTACGGGTGGTTGCAGCACTTGCGCAACTCCATCATGGTGTTGATGAGGTTGGGCATGTTGTGCTGGTTGGCTCCTCTGGACAGGAAGGAAAAGTTCTTCTCCAGGATGGCTCGGTAGTACTTCTTCTGCATGTTGGTCAGCTCCACCTGCGGAGGGAGGAGAGCGCCCGCAAGGTCACGCCGGGGTCTTGGGGGGGCTCCCGTCCATCCACACCTTGACCGAGCCCGGCGCCCATCCGTACCTCGATGATGGTCTCCTCTTTGGGCGCCAGGTTCTTCTCCACGTCGTCCTTCAGCCTGCGCAGCATCATGGGCTTCAAGATGGCCTGGAGCTTCTTCACCTGCGATCCCCAAGGGCGAGCCTCGTCATAAGGACGTCCGCAGAGCCCGACTCCCCGGGCTTCCAAGATGGCACCGTGCACGCGGGCGCCAGTGGCAGTAGCTCTGTACACTCTTATGTTTTTCGTGTTTTACTGCCCTTCTATCTTTTTTTAAATTACATTTTAATATTTCTTAATACATTCCTTTTTACTTTACTTTGTACTTTATACTTTTTACTTGAATGTTTTGACAACTTTCCTTGTTCTGTTAGCCTGGCTTCTTTCGGCTACCGGGAGAAGAGGCAACGCTTCTGACCAACCATTCCATCGTGGGATAAGATGGAAGAGCTGTCGGCGCTTACCAGCAACGGAGTCGAGGGGCTCTACTCTGCTACTGTTGTCTTCAGCTCCAGACTACTGAGGAACTGTGTGGATAAGCTTGGAAGAGTGACTCTGCATATTCTCTACCTCGGTCACAGTCTGCAGAAGTTCCCCATCTTGTGGAAGACTTCCTGTGTGTGGTTCTAGTTTTTGTCCAACTTTACGTCTTTTGAGTCTGTATCCGTTTTTGCTGCCGCAACCAAAATGGCGCCGTTCAAGTGGCGGTAGCTCCGTCCACTCTTGCTCGTTTTGTGTTTTTGCTGCTTTTCTGTCTTAATGATTTGATTTGGTGATTCTTAATGATCCCATTGACTTTGATTTGCTTTGTACTTTGTGCTTTTGCTTTGTTGTTCTGCGGCCTTTGCGACTGTACCGTCTAACTTATAACTATGCCTTTTCTTGCTACTGTCACAATGAAATATCCCGAATACGGGATGAATAAAGTTATCCAATCCAATTCTCACCTGCTCCTCGGTCTTGAGGTCCCCGAACTCCTGGAGGAAGGCGCTCTCCGAGGGGAACTGCAGCGGCTCCAGGAAGTTGAGCAGGCTGAAGAGCTCCTCCACCGAGTTCTGCAGCGGCGTGCCCGTCAGCAGGACCTTGTGCTCCTGCTCAAAACGGATGGTCGGCGACGGGTCAGGCGGTGGCCGGCGCGACCCGCCGTCGGTCGTCCTTCCTTCCTCACCAGGTTCATGAGCTTGAGCCCCTCCAGCAGCTTGCAGTTCCTGTTCTTCAGGCGGTGCGCCTCGTCGATGACCACGCAGCGCCACTGCAGCTTCTTCAGATCGGGGCAGTCGGCCATCACCATCTCGAAGGTGGTGATCAGGCCGTGGAACTTGAGCACGCTGGCGTTGCCCTGCCGCCGGAAAGCCCCGTTAGCGTTAGCCGTTGGCGCTCGCCCCCTGTGCCTCGCTCCCTGGCCGCCTTCTCGGCAGAGACCTGGGCGTCGCGGTGGAACATCTCGTACTGCAGGATCATCTGGCGGCTGATCTGCGAGCCATGGTAGACCACCACGTTCATGCGCGTCCAGGTGCGGAACTCGCGCTCCCAGTTGGTGATGGTGGAGAGCGGCGCGATGATCAGGAAGGGCCCCCGCACGCCCATGCCGAACATCTCGTGCAGGAAGGTGATGGACTGGATGGTCTTGCCCAGACCCATCTCGTCGGCCAGGATGCAGTTTTTCCTGCGGTGACGGCGGCGGACAGACGGACGGTTAGCTTTGCGCTTTGGCCGATTTGTTTGAGCGTGCCGACGGCCTCACCTGTTGTACCAGTTGAAAAGCAACCAGTTCATGCCCTCCAGCTGGTACTCCCTCAGCTGGTTCCCGTTGCGGTAACCTCGGGAACGTTCCAACTTCTGCCACTTGTCAGGGGAAGGACGCTCCTGTGCGGAGTGGCGGACGGGTTACGGAATACAAACGATCCCCTACTTACGAACGAGTTACGTTCCGAGCAATTGTTCATAAGTTGAATTTGTTCGCAAGTTGATTCAGTGCTATATTTTGTATTATAAGTTATATTTAAGGTCTATACAAGTATATTGAAGGTTTATATGAGTGCATTTGTATGTTTAAGGCTTGTATAAGTAACCAGCATTGGTTTGTACTGAAAAAACATTTAATAAAATGGAGAGAATACATACAGTACTGTATACATACATTAGAGAGAGAGAGATTTACTAGAAACTGGCCGAAAGAAGCTATCTAATAACGATTGCACAGTTTTCTTCTTTTTTTCATCATAAATGTTGCGGTAGCACTGTATGGCATCATTCAATTGATTTGCAAACTTTGTGCAACGTTCAATAATTGCGTCCTGCTGCTCGATCTTTGTTTATAAATGGTACTGACGGTCGAACGATTCAAGTTGTATTCGCGTGCAACGCTCACCACTTTATCACGCGCATCAAGCTTCGTTATTATTGCCACTCGTTTCAAATGAAATGGCTTGCCTCTTCCTTGCACCTCCCTCACTAGAAGCCTTTCGCTTTTCACCAACCATATTGAATAATGGATGCACGAGATATTTAATGATAAAAATGAAAACGGTTATTTGCGCACCGGAGATACGTTCACGCACTTCCGCACTGCAACGAACTGGCCAGAGGAAGGTGGATGCTGGGTGAGCTGAGCTCTCACAGCGCCAGGCTTCGTCGGTCGGTATTAGCGGCGGAAAGAAGCACTACACGGAAAAAGGCGCGCAATACAAAATTGAACTTACCAAGATTTTTCGACATAAACGCAATTTGCAGACACGTTCGTATGTACCGTTGTTCGTAACTCGAATGTTCGTAAGTAGGGGAGCGTCTGTAGTTATCAATTTGCCGTATTGAAGCATGGCCAGGTCACGTGATCCAACATTTCAAATACCAACCACGTGTCGTGAGTCCGGCGGCAGCTTTTGAATCTCTTCGAAGTCCTTGATCTTTTCCGGGTCCAAGTCCTCCTGCAGCTCCCAAGTGGCCTCCTCATAGGACAGGCTGCACCACTTCACCAGGTAGTGCGTCACCTCCTGTGCACCCCCAAAAAAAGAAATGAATGTGGGCGGCAGCCACGGACACGTCTCGCCAATCCCCACGTGGCATCGCCGACCTCGCCGGTCTCCGTGTCCGTGGTAACGGCCACCTCCAGCACCCTGTCCACCTCCACGTAGTCGGGATTAAACAAATCCTCATCGGGCTGGAAGGAGAAGCGGACGACTGGATGAAAACGGAACGGAAAAGGCGGATTTCCATCTCGGGGTACCTCGCTGAAGAGGTGCTTGGTCTGCGCCCGTTTGGTCCTGAAGCGTTTGATCTTCTGGTGGATCCTGGGATCCTTCTCCAGCTCGCCCAGCGTGGCCCACTTGCAGTGCATGTAGGAACTGGCGGGCCAAAAAAAGGGGAGATGGAACCGGGTCGGCAAGAGTTGGGAAAGCGCCCGCTTTCCGGTGGAGGGTCGGCGGCTCACAAGTTGCGGTACTTGACGAAGAACTCTTCCGTCTCCTCGGACTGATCCTCGGAGGACGACGACGTCTGCGGAGGAGGTCGGGCTCGGGTCAATCGATGGCCAGGTCAGGCGAAGGAGGAGTCAGCGAGCGCGCTTACCTCCTTCTTGATGGGCCGCACGGACAGGATCTTCTCGATGATGTTGGCTTCATCCTCTGGCGGTTCCTGAGTGGACAGGAAATGATTTTAGACGCCCCATCGCACAATGCTTTGTGCATTCAATGTCAAAGGCGGGTGCTTTGACTCCATCGTTTCTTTAAAAAGAGAAACGGAGCTAGCTAGCGGATTGGATAACTTTATTCATCCCGTATTCGGGAAATTTCGTTGTCAGAGTAGCAAGAGGGTGAGAATACAGACACAGAAAAAGACATTTTAGACATAAATAGATAGGTAATAAGTAAGTTAATAAATAAATACATGAATAAATATATAAATAAATAAGCGTGTCAAAGAAGTATATATATATATATATATATTTATGTATATATATGTGTATATATATATGTATATATGTATGTATATATATATGTATGTATATATATATATGTATGTGTATATATACACATATACATAAATATATATATATACATATATATACATAAATATATCTATATATATATATATACATAAATATATATATATATACACACACACATATATACACACAAATATATATATATACACACATAAATATATATATACATATATACACATAAATATATATATATATATACATATAAATATATATATATATACATATATATACACACATATACACATAAATATATATATATATAGATATACATAAATATATATATACATACACATACGTGTATATACACCTATACATATACATACACACACATTAGCACATATATACATACATACACATAAATGCACACGCATGCATACGGTAGGTCTTAACACTCAGCCATTTGTTTTGTTAAAGAGCCTGACAGCTGATGGGAGGAAGGTACCTCGGCTTGCCAGGCCAGCGCTGTGGCGTTGAGGGCGGCGATGCGTCCGGCCCCCAGGACGGCGATGGTCTCCCCGTCGTCGTCCACCACCTTCAGATCCGAATCCTCGTTGTACTTCCGCCGCTTGACTTGGCGGCCCGAGCGGCGCTTCTGAGTGGCGGATAACGCAAAATCAAAATCGAGAAATGAAAAGGTCATCGGCCATGTTGCTGGGGGTAACACTCAAATCATTATTTCTCCCAATTTTGAAAAGATGATTGAATTTGTGACGGTCCCGCTCACCGCGTTGTCCAGGGGGTCCTGGCTGTCCTCCCTGCCCGTGTTGACGGACGGCGAGGAGGAGGCGGCGGCATCGTCGTCGTCGCTCTCCCTCCTCTGCGGGACGACCACCGTCGCTGCCGCCGTCGCCTTTCTCCGCTTGGCCTTTTTTTTCCTTTCTACCGGGGCGGCGCCGGGATCTCTGCGGAGGAACCCACAATTTAGCCACGACAACATCCCACCCACCACCTCTTTCTCCGCAGCCTCACCTGGCTTTGCGGCCCCTCTGCTTGGGCGTTGTGTGAGCGGCGGGTTTGACCCCGGATTGGTTGTGGTTCTTGGGCGGCGGGGCCGAGGCGAGCCCACCTGTCGGACGGAAGAGCAAGAGGTCAGTCGACGGGAAATGAGCCGGGAATGCCCCAAAATCAACAAGCTAGCTCCCAATAGAACGGGAAGTACCGTATTTTCACGACTGTAAGGCGCACTTAAAAGTCTTACATTTTCTCCAAAATGGACAAGGCGCCTTATAATCCAGTGCGCTTTATATATAGACCAATACTAAAATTGTGATCAGGATAAAATCGAATAAATCAGTGGATAGGGTACACCATCCTCTACAGCTCTCACAACAACAGCAAGAAGCCGTAGATTAATGACGACTTTGGTGAGATGCCCACCTGTTCAACATGAGTTATTATGCTATTGCTGTGTCACGAAAATACTAATACTTTAACCTCGGAGAAAATTAAAAAAACTGTTGTTTATTCATGTTGGGAGTGAATGGAGTGGTCAGAAAGCTATTAAAGAGTTTGGCTGAACTATCTGACTGTTTTGTTGACATTCCCTTTAGCGCAACACCATCTAGTGGGTGCGCCTTTAAATGTGATGCGTCTTGTGTGTGTCAAATACAGAAATAGTACTCGTTACTGACACTGCGCCTTTAAATGCCATGTGCCATATAGTCGTGAAAATACGGTAAGCCAAAATGAACCGGAAGGCCCAAAAACGGTCCAAAATCAATAGCAAGTGAACTAAAAATTGGCGTTGATGGCAAGAAAAATTAGCAAAAAGAAATTCAGTGATGAATCAAAATCAACAGAAAGTGACCAATAACCAACTGCCTTTGGCATTTGTTAGTTTGGGGGTCCATTTTGGGGGCCAACAAACCTTGAGGAGGGGGAAGAGGAGGCAGGATTTTAATCTTGGGTTTCCTCCCTCGCTTCCCGGGAACTTTGATGGGCGCCTCGGCGTTTTTTGGTCCGTGCGGGATTTGGGCGCCGCTCTCCGTCGCCGCCGCCGCTTTGCTCTTGCGCTTCTGTGTTGTCAAAAGAAAAATGGGAATTTTTCTCAATTGATCACAGCGGAACACATTTGACTCACGTTGACCACATCAACCACAAAAGAAATTTGAAAGGCCAGTCACGTGACCTTGTTGTGGCCCACAGCGGCCCGGCCCGCCTTGCGTTTCTTGGCGCCCTCGCCACCGATGCCGTCGTCGTCGTCGTCCTCCGCCCGTTTCTCCTTTTTCTTGCGTTTCTTCCTCACCCTCCCACCGCCGTCGTCGTCGTCTTCCTCGCTCGGCGGTCGAGGGAGCGGCGAGGCCGCCACCAGCAGGGCGGGAGGGGCCTTGCGGTGATTGGAGGCTCCGCCCACGGGGGCCAGGACGCGCAGCTGCTCCTTGGGGCCCACCAGGACGTGGCCCCTGGGGAGCGCCGGGAGCAGAGGCTGGGCGCCGCCGCTCTTCTGCTCGGGCGACGTCGCCGCTAGCTGTGAAAAATTGGAAGAAATCGGACGCATTTACTTTGGATCCTCCCAATTTTTGTTGGAAATAAATCCCCGCACAGGACGTAAAAATGCCGTAAAACTGCCAGGTCATCAAACTTGGCACCGTTTTTATCTTGGACTAAAAACAACCCCCCCCTCCCCTCCGCAAAATCCGTCTAATTTTAGTTCTATTAAACACATATTATTACTATTAAACCACTAGTTGTGTTACTTTGTTAATATATGGCGAATTAGAAGAAATCAAACATTTATTCCAATCCAATATCCTGTTTTTGGTGTTTTTTCAGAGGGTTGGAACCAATTCATTTGTTTTTAGTTCATTTCAATGGGAAACATTCGCTCGAGTGACGAAAACCTCGACATACGATCTCAGTTCCCGGAACGGATTAAGATCGTATGTCGAGGTACCACTGTACTACATTGGAATTAAAAAAAAGCTTTATTTATATTGTTCCTACTGTGATTTGGATTTTTTGCATAATACCTTGTTTATTGTCTCATTTTAGTCAGGATATTTCTTTTCCGCAACTTTACATTCAAGTGATCATGCAATAATTTGATGATTGACATTTTTTGTAAAACTGGTATTGGTGCATCAGAACATTGTACAACTATTTCAACATACGTACACGTGCCAATAAATATATATATATATATATATATATATATATATATATATATATATATATATATATATATATAGTCAATCAAATGGCCGTCCCCGTTGCTTTAATCTTTGAGATCTACGGGTTTTTGGCCACACAGTTTGTTTGTTTACATCGACGGCAAACGTGGCACCCGTCCGCCCGCCCGCTTGACAAACAAGAACGTCGGTGCTGTTTGTTCCCATGGCGACGAATCAATTTGTCCTTTTCCGTTTCATTTGACCGTTTTTGGTGGAATGGACATTTGGTAAATACGCGTGTGTGTGCGTGTGTGTGTGTGTGTCCAGGTGATATTTCGGTACGTTTCTCTCTCTCGGCCCGACGTGGCGGGGAGGGGCATCTGGTCCGTTGCCACGGAAACTGTCTCTCCGCCGCGATATTGCGCAGAAAGGCAGACGTAAACACGCGGTCGTCATGACGACAGCCGGTGCGTTTTGCCCTCTTTAACCCTCAATGAATGAGGCAGTCTTTGAAATATGATGAAATCCCCCGAAAAAAATCATTACTTTTGTTTTTTATCGGGAGCCGGAAACAATTTAGATCTCTTCTTACTCATTTGCAATCCAAATAATTAACGGTATACGACACAGAAATGACCGCAAATCCACAGGAAACATCCCGCACTGAATAGGAAGTGACCCAAAAATAATAGCAAGTCCCTAATGTCAACAAGAAGTGACCCCGGATGAACAGGAAGTGTCCGAAAATCAACAGGAAGTCACCCGAAATGTTCCTTTTAGCTCTGTCAACGGCTAACAAGTGGCCACGATGGGTTTCAAATAACAAAAACAACAACATCAACAATAAAAAAACATGAGAAATCTAGCCAATAGCGTCAGATATTGTTTGCATGCAGAATTTAGGAAATGGGAGCAAAATATGAGCCGCATCCTCCTTTTTTGGGAGAGGATGGCGGCACGGCGTGCGCGCCGCCTGCCGCAGCGTGGCGGCCGCCGACGCCGACGCAGGAAAGCCCGGCGAGCGCGGCCACGCAATCAATAACAAGCACGCACGCTGGCACGCACACGACGACACACAAAGAGCACATCGTTGACAAAAGCGCGGGGCTCCGCAGTTTCGCCGCCGCTGCGGCAGCCGGGACGTGGTTAGCATGAGTGCTAAGCTAACACTAGAGAAGAACCCCCCCTCAGTCAAAACGGATTGGACATCTGGTGCCGTCGATGGCAGCCAGAAAGGTTAATGAATCAAAAAAATCATTTGTGGATGAAAGAGTTGGCTCATTGAATATTCCAATTTTTTTCAATTAGAAAAATTTGAAAAATTGTCCTTATGAATTCATTTATTTTTCTAACAACTGGAAAATGATTGGTAAGCATCAGATTTTTTTTTTCATTTTTCCAAATCCTTTTTTTTTGTTTTATTGCTTAAAAGGGTGGGTGACGATTTTTTTTGTTATATTGATTTTTAAGCAAATCTATGAAAATGCACGCAAACGGAACGGAATGGAACGGAAAGACTGACCTGCTGCTGCTTGTCCTTCTTGTGGATTTTCATCTTGGATCACGTCACGGCATCTGCTACAAACACAAAAAACACACGCTCAACCCACGCGCCATTGACGACGCCAGTCGTCCAATCCAGTTGAAGCGGGGCTGTGCTAGACTTCCCACTTTAAAAGGATTGGACGTCTACTAGCGATAAACTAGCACAAAGCGCTTTCCTCGCAACATGTTCGCTACATTGCGACACTCCCATGAAAGTCAGCGCTGGATGGTTTTAGGTGGCAGCACTACTTAATACATTGAACATTTGTAGCTGGTCAATTTCATTTCAATTCAAATATGGAGTAGGTGAAAAAAACTCATCATTCTTGTATCATTTTTCACCCAAAAATGACAAATAGTATCCCATCATGCAATGTTGTTATGTAAAATGAGCCATATGGCGTTTATTTCCACCATATTGGACAAGACTAGCTTTAGCTTGCATATCCACGACAACAAGGATTGTACATACTAGCACAACCTCAAGAACCACACAAACACATCCCACGGGTGCACTTTTTTTGCAACAACATGCAATTCTAACATAGACAAGAAGTCATAGTAGCAACATACACGTGCTCATTTAGCCGCAGATGTACAAAAGTGCACATTCACGCATAAACAAAAAACGAGCATCCTCAATCTCTCGCAAACAAAAACATCACGAGACACACACACATGTACACACACGCGCGCTTGCCGCTTGCTAACGTACATCCACAATTTAGCCACAGACTTAAAGGCACAAGCACACAAAAAAGGCACACCATCCATCTCACAAAAATGTCATCCATCCACGCGCACAAACAAATACTGGCAAAAGAAACACAATGCCAGACACTCAATGCGTGTGTGTGTGTGTGTGTAGACACAGATATACACACGCAAAGTTTGCTTATTAACACTTGAAAAATCATTGGACAGCTGATTTAAGCGTGTTCATTTACTGTTAATTGGATTATTGTAATGGTCCATTTATGGATTGCAATGAATGCAGAAGGCCGGTTGTCTGATGGCTGCCACTCCTCCTAGCCAAATGGGATTGGACATTTAGACTTGGCCACATTCCCAGTAAAAATTGGGCGTCTAGCACCATCAACGGCTAGCAATGAGATGAAAGAGAAATGATTGCCATCGTTTGAAATCCAGTATAGTAGAATGAAGTACTATATATACACATGATGTCAATGGCAGCCAATGATTTCCAGCAGAATACCCCCACCATCCACCCCACAAAAACCCAAGAGTATACAACACGGTTTGGGTGTCGGAATCGGTCCAAGATTAGCGTCAATGGAAAATGGAATTGTAAAAGAAAAAGTGAAATCCATGGAGTCATTAGTTCTCAAATTGTAGTGCCACCATTGACAGGGATGGACGTCCAATCCCTTTGGACGGTCCACATCTATCAATGGCAGTTTCACCATTTTTCATAGAAAAACCCTGACCTCATCTTAGTCAAAAAGGTCAGTCTGACGATGATGATGGAAATGAATGCATCTTGAAATTTTTGGACCGATTGTTAAAATGATTTATTATTGTTTTGTTCTGGGTGCCATTACTTGAGCAAATTGATCGTTGTGTGCGTTTTGGGATGCTGTGTTAGCCTCCAAAGCCAGTGGCATCTTCGCGCTCCCATCTGAGCGTCTTGGCGCGATTGGACGCCGAGCGACCAATCACCCAGACCCCAATATATCGACTTTTGACTGCGGCGACAAACGCCAAGGTTTCGCTCGCCGGCGTCGGTTAGCAGGCTAGCCAGCTAGCTTCCACACCGCTCGGGGGGGCTCGGATGAGATGCTAACCGACGCGGCGGCTAGCGTTCGGCTAGCCCGCCCCTGCGCGCTGGGAAAAACGGTCGAAGTGAGACCAGTCGAGGCGGGGCGAACCGAAACGTCTCCACCACGATGCGGCCAGATATTTTGGCCATCTTGGCGAGGCGAGGTAGGACGGGCGGGGGCTCCCCGAGCGCCCGCCCGCCGGCTCGCCTTTAGCTCCCTTCGCGTTAGCCGCCTAGCTTCGACGAGGTACAAACAGCCCCGGCAGCCTCCTCCGCCTCCTCCCCCCTTTACACGTGTGGAGCTCGGAGGAAAAAGTCCGTCCGGGGCGGCGGCGACGACGAATACGAAGACAACGACGACGACGACGAAGACGAATACAACGAAGACGAGGAAAAAAAATCCCGACGCGCGGTGCTCACCGGGTCTGTCGGCCGCCGCGGCGACGCTTGGCTCGCTGGCTGAGTGGCTGGCTGGCTGGCTGGTCGGGTGGCTGTCTCCCTCCCTCACAGCAGCCCGGCGAGACGCCCTCCGCCGTCGGCCGTGAAGAACAACGCCGGCGCCGCTTGCTGCTGCTTATTTCCAAGGACACAAAATCGCCATGACAGTTACGAAAAAAATGCATAAAAATGAGCGGGCGGAGGGAGGGAGGGAGGTAAGGAGAGAGGGAGAGAGAGAGAGGGATAGAGGGGGGAAGGGGGGCGGGGGTGTTGGGACTTGCTGATGGGGAGGAGGGAAAGACAGAAAGGAGGGAAAGGAGGAGTGCATCATTGCTGGGATCCACATCCACCCAAAAAAGAGTGGACGCCAGATGGATGGATGGATGGATAGACGGACGAGATCTCCGAGGTTGGCCTTGACATGCCAAAATGGATTTTGGGGGGGAATCGAAACAAAGTACAATGAGATTGGACGTCCATCGACGTCAATGGCAGACAAGAGTTCAATTTCCCCAATCCGTTAACCCGTTCAATTATTGGATAACTTTATTCATCTCGTATTCGGGAAATTTCGTTGTCACAGTAGCAAGGGGTGAGAATACAGACACAGAAAAAGACATTTTAGACATAAATAGATAGGTCATAAGTGGGTTAATAAATAAATACATGAATAAATATATAAATAAATAAGCGTGTTGCTGAAATATATATATATATATATATATATATATATATATATATATATATATATATATACATCCATATACATCCATATATACATATATATATACACATCCATATATACATCCATATATATATACACATCCATATATACATACATATACATATAGCATTATACAATGCTTCAAAAAAGTAACCTCAATTTTTTAGTGAAATTGCATTCACTGGTCTCTTTGTACGGTCTTGTTTTGAAAAGAAAACCATAAAAACCTGCAAATAAAATATAATAATAAAAATCGAAAAAGAAAACAATAAAAATGCCCCAACAACTCCAAAAGGAAAAACGTACACACATGAAATTTAAAAAAAAAATGGAAAAACGAGGAAACCTTTTTGTCAGTAACAATCCATTTTGAGGGTGTTTAAGTCACGGGCTGCCATTGACGGCGTACGACGTCTAACCCTAGGAGACAATGACTCACCTCGGGTAGCCACGTTGGTCGGAAGATGCCTGGCTGAGGCAGTTGCCACGGCAACCGAGGCTGATGGGGATCCGTGTGCTGCATATTCCTGTTTTTTTTTTTTTTACATCCTCTGGATTTATTTTACTAATTGGAAGATAGACAAAAAAAGAACCACAGCGCAGCATTGTCCTTTTTTATCCTTTTCCATTGACTTTACACATTTTGATATTTTAGTTAGTCCCAAATCATACGGTAGGGGGCGTTCTACAACAAAACGTACCAAATGAGCTACACTTAGAACAAGGACAACAACGTCTTGCTCACAAACGCAAAAACGCTATTCAAACTTATTTTTGTACATCATTTTATAATAGAGCGCAAAGTGGAGGTTTTTTGCCCTCTTTTAAATGTGACCTTTGAATTTTGGGACATTATAACTGGATAGTTTGACTAAATTAAAAAAAGGGAGGGGCGACTATTTGACTCTTCACACAATTCAATCAGAAACATTGAGCATAGTTGAACATTGTTGACTGTTGTTTTTAACCTTTGATTTGGTAAAAAGAGAACATCATTAAAAAATATAATATAAAAATCATTTAAAACTAAATCATCTTTTTAAAAATAAATGTATTAGTCAGAAGAGCAAGAAAAAAAGTCACTTCTTTGGATAGTCAAGATAGGTTTCACAGAACACACAAAGTATTAAAGAAGAAAACGAAAGTCAAATCCATATTTGATGGAAAATGTTGTGAATGAAGAGACATCACACACACACACACACCTTTCGTAAAGTATAAAAAGGGTTGGGGGAGGGAAAAGTGGAAGCTAGGCCAGGCAGAGGAAGGAAAAGAGGAGGAGGAGGTGGAGGAGGTGGAGGAGGAGGAAGTCCAAGTCAAGTCAACAAAGAACCAGCAGGAAAAGGAGCTCAACTGCAATCTGAGAGAGAGAGAGAGAGAAAAGGGGGAGGGGGAGGAGGGTCTAGGAGGGAGGGTTTGCCTCCCACCGTCCCCCATTCCTCCCCCTATCTCCCCGACTGGCCCCGTCAAGTTTGACAGCCAGCAAAAAGCGAGTGGACGTCCTGGAAGGACGGACGGACGGAACCTCCTCGTCGCCGAGGAATCCGGACCGGAGCGGACCTCCTCCTCCTGCTACAAGTAAGTGCCTCGGCCGTCCAATCCGTTTCAAGCGGGAAGCCCGGCCCCAGTTGTAAAGCGTCTGGGCCGGAGGAATGACGCCGTTAGTTCTTTGGCCGGTGGTCGCCGTCTTCGGTCTGGTCGGCCTCCCGTCCCGCTTGGGACGGATCGGATGTTCGCTCGTGCTTCTCCCGGGAAGAACAACAATGTTTCTTTTGGAACTTTCCGACCGACCACTAGACGGCGCTAGACTAGACGGCCAATCCCATCGTTGGGTCTGTTTCAATTGCCGCTTGGAACGGATTGGACGCCGTCTACCTAATGAGTCATTCCTTTGGGAGTCCCCTGGCCCGAGGAACAAGAAATTTGACCTCGTCGGTTGCCGTCGATGGTGCTAGATGTCCAATCCGTTCGAAGTGGGAGGGTCGTTTCGTTCGCTGCCGGCTGCCGAGAAGCGCCAGATAAAATCCAGAACGGTCGTTGGGGGGCCGTGAGGTGTGTTTAAGCGGGCGGGCGGGGCGTCGCTGCTCTGTCGGCCCGAGATAACGGAGATCCCGCGGCGTAGGTGTTTGTTTACGTGCCGCCGGCAGGAGCGCGCGTCGCTGCCCTGTCGGCCAAAGATAACGGAGAGTCGGCGGCGCCACGTAGGCCCGGCCGGCTTTTCTTCGCGCTCGCACGCGACGGTTTGACGGCCGCTCAAATTCACCTGATTGCGTAAAACCTATGTTGACGCCGCCAGACGTCCAATCCATTTGGAGTGGGAGGGTTGGCAGCGAAGAAGCTGGCCGTCCGACTCATGACGAACACCTGAACGCCTAGTTCCGATGGTGTTTTTGGAGATGTGTCATCCTCGAGAAAAAGCTGACGTCAATGAAACATTGTCAATGACTTTTGGAATCTTAGCTGCGATTTAGGACCATCACCCTTGAAATAAAAGGAGGATATCAAAAGACATTTGGAAAAATCATCACGCAAAAAGGGGACCAAATAGACTAGATACAGTGGTACCTCGACATACGATCGTAACGGAACAAACTAGTTTAAATTAACTTGGATTAATATATACAGACACACTCAAACATACGTTTAATGTAACTTTACACAAAACTGAATTCTAATTTAGTTTTAATATTTTTTTCCTTTGTTCTGGGCGGGTTAGCGGTTTGCCACGCCTCCACCCTCACGTTTGCTATCGATGGGCTGTTTGCTGTTGTACTATTCCCTTTAAAATATTCCCAAAATGATGCACACAAATGTCCTGACAATAGGATAACGCACGACCACTTGCCAACGACAAGTAGTCTTGAATGAGCGATCGCGGGAGCTAACAGGCTAAGGAAGGAATAAGAGCCAACCCACGTATTGATTGTGGGTAATGAAGTTTTATTGTGAGAAAAGGTGCCATTGGCTATCGGTGTGGTGTGTGCACGAGTATCCTGCATTACCCAGAAAGCCCTCTTTATGCCCACGCATGTGGGTTGTGCGTTTTCTGGTCCATGTGTAGGAGAAACTCGTTTGAAGAAATCATTCAGCGCTCATAGATATCTGTTATACATGAAACAGATGCAGCAAAAAAAATGTTCTCGTGTCTAGGGCGAATTATTCGATCGAAATTTTCATCGTACCACGAGCATGTCGTAGGTAGAGCGGATTGTAGGTGGAGGTACCACTGTACAGGGACAGACCACGAGAGAGTTCCCAAGGAGGACAATGTTCAAATAGGAAGAAACTCCAAATCAACCTGAAAAACATTGGCCATCTTGACTTGATCAAATCTCAGAGTTAAAAACGGATTGATTATAAAGTCGTGTTGACATTCGTAGTGTGTGAGAACAACACTTACTCGTCCGACATCCTGCTTTCGTGTGGCATAGTTGTGGTCCCCGGGGGAGCGTGAGTCATCGCTGACCTTTGAACTCGCGGCATCGCGCAAAGAAGACACGTGTGGATAAATCCTCCAGATGCGTTTCCAGCGCTCTTGTTTTTTTTGGGAGGGTCGCGCTTCGGAGTGCTCGTCCGAGAGGGAAGTTCCCGGCAAGACAACAAAAGGAGGAAACACGTTCGGAGATGACGGCTTTGGCACCATGGAGAAAAAAAGATGCAAAACGCTCGCTTCAAGTGGAAAAAAAGAAGCGCAGACGCGGATTGGCTCTTTGGTCAGTCATCTAAATCCGGCTCTTAAATCGGACCCCTAAATCGGGCTACCAAAGCGGAAAGATCGTGGCGACGGGCCCAACTTTGGGATCCGAGGATCCAACGTCTCAAAAGTCCGAGTTGGGGAAATCCGGCCAATCTCGGCGCTCCAAAACGTAAGAAAGACGAATGGCGTCTCACCGGCGGGAGCCGGATTACCCGAGCGTAACGCCGAGGTCTGAAAGATCTGCAGTCGACCCCGACAAAGTGGCGACTTTGACCGTTAGCGTTTTGCCTTTCAGGATGTCGGTCCAACTGCGATTCCACTCGCCCTCGGACGGAAATCCCATTCAGCGCAGCCGCTCCTTCGCGGGCTTGGGCTCTCTGACGGGACGACGGCGGTGAGTGCCGACCGCCTTAGCCGGGTCGCTCCAATGCGGGCCGCCGCTAAGACCTCCGACCCCGGTCTTCCTTTTGCAGTCCTTCCGCCGCTCGGAACTCGCTGCGTTCCCAAGCCCCGCCCGAGAGAAAATTTCCACGGTCCGCCTCGTCTCCAGGGAGAGCGCTGGGATCCGTTTGGTCCCCGCGGCCGGAGGATGTGGATGGCGTCTTCCAAGCGCTACGCAAAGGCCTCAGGTGGGTTTGTTTGATGGTGGAAAGGGAGCGTTTGGGGTCACAAGTCAGGAGAAGCTTCTGAGGCTGTCCGTCCGTCTGACCAAGAAGACCGGAATTGCAGGACTACCAATCGGGGAGCCATTGTCAAAGGTTTTGAGAGCTGGAGTCTAGCATCCATGCTTCTGGGTCTGTAGGAATGAGAAGGGGGGATTTGGGAGGGTTGATATCAACTAACTCAGGGTCTTACATGTGAGCAAGTCTTTGGTCTTTGGTCTTGGTCACTCGTCTGAAGTTTGTGGCTCTGATCGCATCGCAGAGGTTGTCGCTCAAGGCGTCCAATCTAACTAACGGCCCAGACGCGTTTGCGCAGGGAGCACGTGGAGCGCCACCAGACGGAGATGGACTTTCTGTCCACGCGCCAGACAGAAACCAAAAGGAACTCTCGACTGGTGAGATCGCAATACTAAGTCTAGCACGTTGAGGAAAAACCAGGTCGCGCCCAAATGAATCTGACTTTTGTCTTCTATGCAGGGCTTCCAGTACGACCTGGAGAAGGTGAGAGGAACCCGGCTCCACGTTTGAAAAGAAGGCCAAAATGTCTTTGCTCCCGCAGGAGATCCGAGCCCAGGAAAGATGGATGCGAAAGCTGGAGTTCCAAGTCAGCAAGGTAAAGTCCACGGTCTACGGTCCACGGAAAGCGAGCCGGCCGGGACCGCCCATTCCGCGCAGGTGGACGAGCTGTACGAGAACTACTGCGTCCAGTGGCGCCTCTGCCAGGGAGCCGTCAACATGAAGAGAGCCTTCGCCCTGGCGCCCTCCACGCGCCGATCCCGAGAGAGCCTCCTGGACCTGGGACGCAACCACAGGCTCAGCGTGCAGGTCCTCCGTCCAACAAGGATCCCGAACCTCTCCGAGACAGGGGGGAGCCCTTGGCCCACATCACTCCTTCTCTCTCTCTCTGTAGGACATGTCGGCCATGGAGGGGGAGCTGGAGGTCCTCCTGGGAGAACTTCACGTCAAGATGAAAGGTAGAGCCGCCGGACTTTGGGCGGCTTTGACGACTTTAACGACTTTCCCCGCTCCCAGGTCTCGTAGGCTTCGCCCGGCTGTGTCCTGGAGACCAATACGAGGTGAGCCCCTGTGCGGCAGCTATATCTACTTCCTCCCGATCTCCATCCTGAACGGAGCGCTCCTTGAACCACGCAACCGCCCACCCGACGGCGCCTCCTTCGTTCAGGTGGCCGTGCAGTTGGGTCGCCAACGCTGGAGGATCCGCGGCCGGATCCAAAGCGACGACGTCCAGTCCTGGGACCAGGAGGAGATGCTCTTCCTGCCGCGCATCGGCCGCAACTTTGAGATCAAGGTAACGCCCCCGCCCGCGGCGGCCGGAGTGGTCAACCTCGTACCGTCTTGGCTTTTCAGGTTTCAGAAGCCAAGGGTCTGGGCTGGCAGCTGGTGGGCACGGTGACTTGCGCCAGCGCCCCCTTCTTCGTGGCCACTCCCCAACTCATGGTGGTGGACATCACCCGACTGGGGACCATCAAGCTCCAGCTGGAGGTCACCTGGAGGTAAGACGCCACGCACCATCCCAATTCCATTCCATTCAAAGCCAATACCCCGCCCCGTCCTTTGCGCGTAGTCCTTTGGACAGCGGCGACAAGACGGGACTTTTGTCCGGCGCCAGACCACCGGGGTGGAGCCGGAAAACCTCGGTGCAAAGTTGGACCGCGCCCAGTACGCCGTCCTTCTCGGAGAAGTACTTCCAGGTCAGCCCTTTCCTCCTTGCTTTGGGAAGACGTTCCGGCGGACCGTTTACTGTCTTTTTTTGCAGTCTATGATGAGGGAGCTGCGGGAAGGAGGAGGCGGAGCTTCGGTGCCGCTTCGGGTGTCGGGCAGAGGGCGGGACAGGGGAGTGTCCTTAATGAGCTACCTGTCGTACTCGTCCATCGCCTCCAGTCAATCGAGGGCCAGGACGCCGCCCAGGTCCGTCCGACGTCCATTGGCTCCGTGCTATCGAAGTTTCAGTCCGGAATCCCGCCATCCCTGTTTTTGTCCTTAAGCCGTCCATTTTTCCACCCGTTTGTCCGTGTCTAGCGTCGGCAGCAGCGTGGCGGGCAGCCGCACCCACCTTTCTCTCGGAGAGGACGACGAGGAACCGGTAACCATGAGGAGGAGGAGAGGGAGGCGGCTGGGGGAGGAGCCGGAAACGGCGGCGTGGGGAGAACTCTTTTCCGATCCTTCTTCACTTGTGGATGCTCGCAGGTGACAAACTCCAGCACATCCCCTGGCGAAGAGGGGCTAATCCTGATTTTTAACTTTAGGTCCAGCACCCCTGACATCCTCAAAGACAACCCAGTAGGAGGTCCGGCGGAGGAACAAGTGTCAGCTGACGGCCAGAGACTCAAAGTTTGTCAAGCGCCTTTTTTGTCCGTCGGTTATCTGGGAGCGTAAAGTGACTTCCGGCCGTTTTGGGTGACAGGACGCCGGCCCAGGGTCCCCCGGCCCGGAGTCCCCCGGCCAAGGATCCCCCATCCCACAGTCCCCCAGCTCAGAGTCCCCCATTCCAGGATCTCCCATCCCAGAGTCCCCCGGCCCAGAGTCCCTCGGCTCAGGATCCCCCATCCCGGAGTCCCCCGGCTCAGAGTCCCCCGGCACAGGGCCCCCCGGCCCAGGATCCCTCATCCCAGAGACCCCCGGCTCAGAGTCCCCACCCCCGTACGCCCGAGCGGGGCCCGGGAGCAGCGAGCGGCGAGCGCAGGCCCTGCGACTGGGGGCCCTGCTGGCCGAGCTGGAGAGAAACTTGAGGAAGCAGAGCGGGGGCCAGGGCCCAAGTCCGGGCCCGCTGAGCCTCCTGGAGCAGCGGCTCCAACATCTCGGCACCATACTGAGGGTAAGGCACTCCAACCGCCGCGTAATTGGGCCGATGGGGCCCCAAAATGACGCTGTGGCTATCGAGGACCATAAGGAATGAAGGCCCTGCCGATGTAGTACTCTGTTGGGTGTAGTTTTTGCCCCACCCAAGATGGCCACCAGGTAGCAGTGTCCAAAGTGAGCAGGTCTGTTTCGGACTTCCCCAGAACCACCTCTCCCTGATGAGGCGCTCGTCGTCCAATGACACCTTGGCCGTGGAGGAAGTCCTGTGCAGCTTCGACTTCCTGTCCCACGATGACAACACTTCCTGTTTGGGAGAGTGAGTCGCCGGGGAGAACGGGACATTTCCCACCGGATGGAAGGAACCAAAACAGTTCTGTCCCGGACAGAACTTCCGCAACCTCTCTGAGGAACGGCGACCGATCGGCGGAGGAGACGCCGCCGGTCGTCCCGCTGACTTGTGGGAACTGGGGGCTGGACCGGGCCCTGGAGGCGCATCTGGACTCGTGTTGCATCCTACTGGAGGTACTTATAGGTTTTAGTTAGGTGAGCTATTTTCCTCGAATACGGGCTGACCCACGTTCTGCAACGTTGTCCGCAGATGCTGCCGAGGGTCGACTTCGCTTTAACGCGCGCCGATCTCCTGGAGGACGTCGGTCAACAGGCTGACGTCCTGAACACCATCGGTCGGCTCCTGCTCGAGGACGGGGACGAGGACGTCTCGGCCGAAAAGCGTCAGTGTGACAAAGCCGATCCCTCCGTCCGGTTCCGTCGGGTGCTTCTCGGGGCACGTTCAAGTCCCGGCACGTCCGCCTGTGGTTTTCAGTCCTCCCCGAGGATCAGAGGACGCCGGAGGTCTTGGCCTTCTGGGCCGACTGCGCCGGCGACACCACTTCCTCTCCGTTCTGCTGCCACTCGGACGACTTTGTTGCCGCGCTCGAGCGGCGTTACGCGCACAGAATCAAAGCCAAGCTCAAAGCCAAGCAGCCCGGACTCCCGGAAAAAGGTACCCAAAAAATATTGCTTTTTCTGACCTTGTTTTGCATTTTCCGTGTTTTTAAAGTCATACCGTCTGCAGTGTTCCTGAGGCTTCTGCAGCAGGTGCAGGCGGCCAGCAGGGCGGCGCTGTGGCCCCCTCAGCCTCCGTGCGCCCCCGACCGGGTCAGCATCTTCCAGCTGTCCGTTTACCTCGGACGCTGCCACGTCCCCAGCCCGGGCGACCACGTGGCTCGCCTGGCCAAGGAAGGTGAGTGTCCGCACGCCGCCGCCAACGCTAGCAGAACCTGATCCCGCCGGCGTTTGGCACGGCAGAGCGTTTCTTATCGGCCGTGACGGGCCCCGGGCGCAAAGCGGCGCTGAGCAAGATGACGTCCCGGGCCGCGGGGCGACTGATCCCGCTGGGCTGCACGCTGCGGACGTTGGCGGCGCTGCAGGGGGACGCCGATCTCAAAGTGCGCCGGGCCGCCGCCCGTTGCCTGAAACGGGCGGGGACCTGCGGAGCCTTCCGGGCTAAGGTACGCTAGCACGTGCACCGTGCGTCGTTGGTCCAATCCGTTTGGGATGGGAGGGGCTTCCGGGGGAGTTCCTATTCATATTGGTCGACTCATGAGTGAAGACGGGGACACCTTGAGGCCGATTGCTGGTATTACTAGCCTGTCAATCTCGGCTGCCATCTGTTGGCTAAAGCGTGCATTGCACGAGCGGCTCTATTTACGGCGATTTCAACGATAGAAAGTTCCATTGTGTTTTTGCATGTGTAGGCGCTCGTTTACTACACGGAGAGTTTGCGGAGCACGGACGCGGCCACTCAACGGAACTCGTGCTGGGCGCTCAAATGTTTGGCGGTAAGGGGCTCCGACGTTCTCCAACTCGGGGCCCGTCCATTCGTTGAGAAGTTTGGGATCGAACTGACACTTGCAGGCCGTGGAGAGTTTGGAGCACATGGTGGAACTTCGCAGATCCCCCGACGAAGACGTGCGAAACGCCGCCAAGGAGGCCGTCCTCTCTTTCGGTACGTCAAGATTGCCGGTTGGCCGTCCCGGAATTCCCAGCGTGTTGTTTATTTTTTGATGTATTTGACTTTGTTTTGGTTTTCGCGGGTCAGGCAAAAAAGGTCACGTGGCCTTCCTGAAAATGGAGCAGCTGGACTTGGAGATGCAGGAGGACTTTTTCCAAAACTTGGAGACCGAGGTCACTTTTCTATGAGCAGAACTTGTTCACGTTTTGACGGCCAACCTGAAGGTTTTCGTATCTATTTTTTTCACAAATAAATCTGTCAAATGAGATGTTTTGCTGTGGAGTTTTGGTCCTAAAGGTCACCTGTTGCTAGGCAGACTTTTGGCCAATCAGTCTTCATTAAAAAGAACTAAAAAGGGTATCAATACATTCTTACAATGCACAATTATACATTAAAAATGATGTGTACATCTTAAAATCATCCCGAAAATTGTTTTTAATCTAAACGTCAATTTTGAACTTTGAGCAATTGAGAATGTTAAAAAAATTCCCAATAAGGCCAATAAAACTTTGTCATTTTAAAAACAAGGATATTGAAATATACCAATGGACATTTTTAACCCCTTGACACCGTAATTTATATTCAACAAACGCACACACAAAAACATGGGAGCAAAAACAAAAGCATTTATTTCACCTAAAAACCAAAAGCGACATTGTGAAGCGAGGCGTAGCTTCCCAGAAAGAAAAAAAGAACAAAAAAAGGCCCCGCAGCTTTCCCGTGTGTTGAAAATACTGACAATCACATCAAAGATGTACGTCCATCGAGTCCGGCCGGGCAAAGGGAGCGGTCGCCCGTGCTGATTGTCCGCCGCGTCCAAGATTGGGAATCGACGCGCCAGGGAATGTCCCGCGCCGCCGACCCCGTTTCAAGTCTTTCCGTTGGAGTTCGTGGTGAAGCCAGCATGGCGACGGCGGCGGCGGGGAGTGGGAGGAGGGGCCTCTAGGTGCCCACGATGGCCGGATCGTGGGCGGCGTGGGGCAGGGCGCCGTCCTGCAAGCGACACGCCACTTCACTTTGGAGCACACAAAAGCGCCGTTTTGAGGGCATGGGCGGGGATCATTCGTTCTTTCTTGCTATTTTCTATTGTTTTGCATGCATTACCCACATATGCCGAGCGGTCGGCTAACTGGGGACAACTCGGTAGCACCGCTTTGGTGTGGTTTGGACAATTAATTCACTGCGTTCCAAATTAGATAGACTTTGTGCATATGACACTCAGCACCATTTTCAACCATGAATCATTAGAGTACAAATTGAATGTCATTTTCTACTCCAACTATGATGGCATTTTTTTCTTCAAAATTCAAAAAGCGACATTTCAAACGATGACGCACAAGTTTCTAAACATGTCCTAACAAAGTGAAAATGGTCGTTAGTTGAATTTCCAGCATGAGGAGCTCCTACGTATTTAGTGAAAGCCAATGCTATTTCTTAACAGGTCCAGTTCCATTTGAAAATAGAGGGCGACCGTTCTTTGATAGCAGCTTGGCCATTCTTTTCTTAATTCCGTTCAATTTCTTTGCGTGATGTCAGCGCCGCCGTTCGGACGTGAACCGCCTCCCACGCTCGTGGATATTTTTTGCTTGAGGATCCTTCAAAAGTTCTCAATAGGGTGAAAGTCAGGGGAGCCTGGGGAGCCATGCCATTTAGCTTCTCTCCTAGCTAGCAGCCAATGCCGCAGAGGTATTCCTTGCAGCACGACGCGCCGGCGTAATGTCATGTATGAAAATGAGTTTTGAAACATTTTTTTCCATGCAAAGTACACGTCTTGTTTTTGTACCATGGAAGAAAGTGGTCGGTCAGAAAATGCACATCCTTTTCGAAGGTCATTTTCAGAAGTTCGGAGAGCGGAAAGGGCGTTCTTAGGCGCTTAAAAGTTCTGCTGAAAAAGGGCAAAGCTTTTCAAAGCTCGTCCAAGGCATTCGATCATTTGGCGTTTGAGCGAGAGATCCGTTTTTTCATTCCCGCGTGGCTTGAAAATGGCGCTCCGCTTAATAACGTGGAACGTCCTTCTTCAGAAGTTTGGCCTTTAATGGGGCTCGCCTGGGAAACTAAGAATGGCGGCTGTCTCAGATTGATTTCAGTGATCCAGAGAGCCCTGAGACACAATACCATCCATTAGTTGAAGTGAAAAACAAAAAAATTCAATGCCTCGATCTTTAGGACACTAAAGCACAATTTGCATCAGAATTTGGAACGCAGTGTCTCCACCTCGGCACCGTATTTAGACACATTTTCTTTGGCTTTCTTCATGTTTTGATAAGTAAAAATATCATTTGACAACTCAATTAGAGGATATTTACTGATTTCTTCCCATTTTTCATGTCAAAAAAATTGATGAAAAAATATTCAGCCATGACTTCTTTGCCCTATTAGTTTTTTTATGATAACCAAATACACCAATAAATATGAAAATAGGGATTTCTTCAAAGGGCAACCCAAAAGTGAACTAG
The DNA here is from genome assembly GCF_051989625.1 of Stigmatopora argus. Classification (NCBI taxonomy): domain Eukaryota; kingdom Metazoa; phylum Chordata; class Actinopteri; order Syngnathiformes; family Syngnathidae; genus Stigmatopora; species Stigmatopora argus. Next base: position 837,036 of record NC_135392.1, read on the forward strand.
TCGCAGTTTTTACTAAAAAATATACTATAAAGCAAGGGTGTCAAAGTGGCGGCCCGGAGGCCAAATCTGGCCCGCCGCATCATTTTGTGTGGCCCGAGAAAGTCAATCATGAGTGCCAACTTTCTGTTTTGGGATCAAATTAAAATGAAGAGTATAAATGTATATTAAATTTCCTGATTTTCCCACTTTTAAATCAATCATTGTCATTTTTTAATCATTTTTTTCTGTGTTTTTAGTTCAAAAATCATTTTGTAAAATCTAAATATATATATTTAAAAAAAAGTTAAAATAAACATTGTTTTAGATCTATAAAAACGGAATATTCAGGGCTTTTAATCAATTTATTTAAAAAAATCTAAATATTATATCTAAAATGGTCCGGCCCACGTGAAATTTCCTGATTTTCCCCCTTTTAAATCAATCATTGTCATTTTTTAATCCATTTTTTCTGTGTTTTTAGTTCCAAAATCATTTAGTAAAATCTAAAAATATATATATAAAAAAAGTTTAAATAAACATCGTTTTAGATCTATAAAAACGGAATATTCAGGGCTTTTAATCCAGTTCTTTTAACCCATTTATTTAAAAAAATCTAAATATTATATCTAAAATTGTCCGGCCCACGTGAAATCGAGTTGACGTTAAAGCGGCCCGCGAACCAATCCGAGTCTGACACCCCTGCTACAAAGGAACAATTTTCAAGCAAACTAAAGGATTCCCAGACATTTTTGGACGGTCCTACCTGGCAGTGATACATGAAGCAGTTCCCCCAGCAACTGTAGCAGATGAGGAAGAGGGCGGCGAGGAAGACCAAGGCACAGATGGTGCACGGCTTCCTCTCCAGCAGGAAGCTGAGCAGGTAGAAGCCCATGAACATGGAGTGGCTGAACCACAGCGCCGGGTTCAGCGGCTTGGGGATCAGCAGCACCGGCAGCAGCCACTGCAGGCAATACATGCTGGGAATCGGCCACGGACTGGGACGGGGACTGGGACGGGGAACGGGCGTCTCGACGGCTCAGCGAGGGATCGACGGGAAGCGCAACGTCGCTGGGCTCAGCTCATCCCTGCGTCAGGAAGAAAAAAAAACATTTGATGCGGTACTGCCCCATTGATGTCTAAATCGACATACATGAAAATGCATTGAGGAATACAAAGGCATGTGACATTCATTTGAAAAATATCAAAAAAATATTCATGTATTTATTTATTAACCCACTTATTACCTATCTATGTCTAAAATGCCTTTCCCATTTCTGCATCCTCACCCCCTTGCTACTGTGACAACGAAATTTCCCGAATACGGGATGAATAAAGTTATCCAATCCAATCCAAAGGTTTCAATGGAAAAATTGACCTTTTTAAGCTAGAAAAATACACACAAGCGTGTTAACATTTTCACACTGGCGCGTTGAGATGCCACTTTCCATGATGTCTGAATATTTTGGACCAATACTGCCTTTTACGTACACATTTGGCTTTACATATATTATTATATATTTCAACAACACGCTTATTTATTTATTTATTTATTCATGTATTTATTTATTAACCCACTTATTACCTATCTATTTATGTCTAAAATGTCTTTTTCTGTGTCTGTATTCTCACCCTCTTGCTACTGTGACAACGAAATTTCCCGAATACGGGATGAATAAAGTTATCCAATACACAAACTAATAACTCATTTTCACTAATAACGATGGCGTACCGACGTCCATGAGGAAATGAGCTAATAAGTTGCCTCCAATGTAACAGCTCCAAGTTTTAAAAGGCGCAAAACATATTCAAAGTCAAGAAACATACGTCAATCAATGGTCGTTGAAGAAATGCGACCCATTTCAAAATGTTTGACTTATTTTGGCCCCTTTTGAAAAGACGCCGTCATCGTTGACGTGGTCCACGTCCGGTTGTAGGAGAGCTAACGTAGCGCGCTGTCGACGTTAGCGGCGTCTAATCCTACTGTCCTAACAAGTCAAATTTTGAATGACGTTTTTAAACGCGATACTTATTAAACAATACCTAATAACAGCGTTTATTTTTATTGTTCTAACAAGGTCACACTATGTTGTGGAGAACGCGAAGGCCAGTGACGCCGACTGACGGCTTTCAGGCGTCTCTTGCGTCGCACCAACGTGTCAAAAACACCGTAAATACGGATAAACAATTGTTTTCTAAACACTCGACGGAAATTCACGCAAACAAACCTGGCGGTCTTCTGTATCATTATGAGAGGAAAGTGTAAAACAAGATGAGACTGCTCCGTTTCACTCCGCTACTGCGTATGTGCTTGCTATAACCAATTAGCAACTCGGCTTAGCATACCCTAGGACCCGGCGGCAAGCTAACAGAGGTGTCCGTGGAGTTGCCTGTAAGAAAAAATATCATTGCGTTATAGAATATCACAACACTTGTCAAAAATATATTTCTATTTGTGAAGGATAAAATAAGAGAAGTACTCTTTATGACCGGGGGTATCCAGTCAGCCACCAAGGACAAGGTTAGGCCGTAGATAGGTATGGATGTGAAAGCGCGTTGTGAGCCAAACGGGACGGCCGTTGTCTCCGGTCGGCCATTTTGTGTCAGTGGCATTCGCAAAACTACGTCATCGTCAATGGGACGTGTCCTTTTAAACAATAGGGTCGACGTCAATAGTTTACCGATACTATGTTTTTGGAAAAAAAATGATAAATCTTTGAACATCTTTTAACAGTTGTTTGTATTCTATTCTATTTTTTTTATCCAACAGGTTTCCTGTTTTTATCTGTACTGACAGTAAGAGGGCATATAACACTGCAATGGATTTGACAATGTTCGCCAAACTTTATTTGATACAAACAATTATACACGAGTGAGCCATGACAAATTCACTGCGCATAACAAAGACAATTTGTCACTTTGACAACTTGGTATCTTCACAGCTTTAGCATCGCTAACAAATGCAATCACTGCAAAGCACTGAGTAGCATGTTGGTAGTATTTCTTTATGTACTCGATTGTTAAGATTTCCATATCAATGAAGCACAATCTCTATTATTCAAATGAGCCCAACGAGCCTGTAAAATTGAGATTTTCAGTCCAGGTTGCCAAGCATAGCAACTTTTAGCATGTGCGCTTTTGAGCATGTGACCTCTGATCAACTTAAGATGCAAGTTTCTTTTTTTTTAAATTCATAATAATAACACAGCTTTGTACATTCTTATCTTGCTGTTAAAATAATCACGTTGTCCTGCATGTTATCAATATTTTTGATATTGCAGCGTTAAAGTGCTTGTTTCTATTTTGTGGTGTTATTCATGCTTGCGATGGACGCCAATCGCAAGCTAACAGCAAATGTGGCTAACATCTAGCTTGGCTAACAAGCCAGGACGATGACGCGATTTGGCGACCTCTCTCAAGACACTCTGTCCTCTTTGTTGTCCTTCTTCATCATCAGAGGTGTGTGTCTTCTTCTTCTTCTTCCTCTTGGACGGCTGCTTGATTGACAAATACCTGGAGAACCGATACACACACACACATTTCGTTTTTGCCTCGGGAGAACATAAGATGTACATGTGATGAGCTCCAGCCAGGTTTCCATCCCACCTGCCAATGAGGGTGGTCATCTGAGCGAACGCCATCGCCTGTGGACACCGATCCGTTGGCGCTAGGCTTCTTCTCCTTCTGCTCTTTCGCTTCTCGGTGGCGTTCGGTTCGAGTCCCGGCGGGCTGGTGGTCGCCGGCCACGTCCAGAGTGGGGTTGTCGTGGCAACCGTTTTCCACAAAGCGTAGCTCTTCCGCGTGGAACTGCAGCCCGCACGGAAAAACTGGCACCAAAGACGGGCGGCCCCAAGTTCCTTCCAAGAAACTTACGGTGCTTTTGGCGGTCGGCGGGCGCCTCTGCCAGCAGATGTAGACGAAACCCGAGGCGATGATGACCAGACAGATGGATCCGATGACCACCAGAACCACAAACAGTTTGCCGTAGTCGCTGCGCTGGGACGGACTCCGACGGGGCGGGCAGGTCGGGGGCGCGCCGTAGTCTTGGATCCCCACCTGAGCGGGGCGCGGAGGTCGCCGGGGTTAGCGCAAAGACGGAGGACGTGGGAGGTCGGGAGGCCGCGCTGGAGAAATTACCTTCTTTAAAGTGAGACGCATCTCTCCCAACAGGCTCAGAAGGTCCTCGGTGGACATCACACCTGGAAGATGTACGACATGGTGTTAAAGTGGCGGCCCGGGGGCCAAATCTGGCCCGCCGCATCATTTTGTGCGGCCCGAGTAAATCAATCATGAGTGCCAACTTTCTGTTTTAGGATCAAATTCAAATGAAGATTATAGATGAATATTATATTTCCTGATTTGCCCCTTTTAAATCAATCATTGCAATTTTTTATCCATTTTTTTCTTTTGGTGTTTTTAGGTCAAAAAGCATTTTGTAAAATCTAAAAATAAATATATAAAAATATTTTCGGTTTTCCACTTTAATATTGAATCTAATTTTAAAAAAAAATGTTTCCATTTAAAATGAAAAACAAATGATTATTAGATGTTTTCCCTTATATATAGCTTATATATATATATATATATATATATATATATATATATATATATATATATATATATACAGCTGGATTTTGGCTACTTTCAAATGGTTGGCGCATGGGCGGGCATACCGTGCTCCGACGCCACGTGCAACAGCATCTGTCGTTGTTTGTGCATGGGCTTGCTCAGGTACATGAGCCACGATCCCTCGGGGCTGTTGACGCGCCGCGCAAAACGCCGCTCCATCGCCCTTAGCAAGCGCACGCCGCCGTCGCCGCGGAACTCCTCCTGCGTGGGACGTACACACGGCGGGCGAAATGTCGGCGCTTTTTCTGCGGGTGTGCGCCGGGTGTGTCGGTGTGTCGTGTCACCCTCACGCAGTTGAGGTTGTGCGTCATGTTGAGGATGACGTAACCGCGACCGCTCGGCTGCGTCCAGTCCACGCACGCCACCTGCCAAACATGAAAGGGAGAATGTATTGGGAGCTGGCATTTCCCAAGGTTTGCTAATGGTGGCGTACTCGGTTGTTTGGTCGCCCGGAAGGTTATTGATAATTACCATTTAAATCGTTGCTCAAATTCCCTAAATACAAACTGAATTATTATTTAGTCATACTCCAAATTTCCTGTACTATTATTGTTTTTTGTTGGAGAACTTGTTAAGACCCTGAACTGACGTAGTTTCTTAAAGGGACAGCGCATGTACATATAAACTCTTCTACACTCACATGCCGGCTCAGTGAAACTGCTCATGGCCATTGTTCCCTTTTATTCATGCGTAGACCGTGTTGTTTTAACTTGTTTTGTCGCCGGTCTTTTGGTCGCCGGTCTTTTGGTCGCCGGTCTTTTGGTCGGCTGTTGTTTGGGTCCGGGCGACCAAAAGACCGGCGACCAATCGACCGCACACGAATGGTGGCTTCCAGGTGGTGAAACGCTTCTGAATGAACTGAAGCCACAAATCTATTTTCTTTTTTGTACAAAATGCGATCTAAAAAGTTCATTAAAAAGTGTTTGTACATCAAGCAGCCACAACATGACAACCAGTGTGTTTGTTTGCGTTGTTGTGTGTAGATATGCTCCTAAAGTTAACAGTGCTAGAAAAAAAATCTTTTAAAAAAATCATCAAAAAAAAAGAAGAATCACTCATGGAATATGTTAAAAACACAATTACCCATATCGGTCAGAAACCATTTTCCTGCTCAGCTTCTTAAAAGACGCAAATGTGGTGTGATAAGCAGTGACCAATCACGGCTTTGCTTTCTAATTGTATTTTGCATTCTGAAAATCTTGTTTACACTTTTTAACGTGTAATATCGATCCACACGATTCAAATACAGTAATGACATGAAATGGCCAATATATTTCAAGGTGGACCAATTGCCAAAGGGTACGTACGTACCTGTGAGTCTTGAGGGGGCGCCGTCATCCGTTTCCACAGGGTGTCGGACACACCCCTTTGGGTCGAGAGACCGGAGGCGGGCGTGACCCCGGTCTCCGCCACTTCTTCCCGCATGGGCGGAGCTCCGGTGTCTGCTTCCACTTCTTTTTCGGTGGCATTCTGGGTGAAATCTGCGGGAAAGGAGCGGCAAGTCAACAAAACAAGTCCATTTTTGACTTCCAGCTCTCTTACCTTTCACGCCAACGACCCCAAAGTCAGTGCCCGTGCCCGACTCGGGCGCCGACGTCGCCATGCCCGACGTCGTCGGCGCCCGGACGGAAGATGGAAGAGCGCCCAGACCGCTGAAGAGGCCGCTTTCATCCAGCCCAGCCTCCAAAAACTCAAATAAGAAAAATGGATCATTTTTGCTCAAGTGGGTGGCAACCAAAGCCAAAGCAAACTATTTCAAACGGGGCCGCAGGGGGTGCCGGGGTGCAGGTTTTCCTTCCAAGCCATAAAGACCAAAGCTGTCCTGGCTTCGAGTGTCTTTGGCGGATGGGTTGCAAGAAAATCCTGCACCCACGGCGACCCCCCGAGGACCGCTTTGCCCACCCCTGCGCCAAGTGATCACCTGCTGAAGCCCCGCCCCCTGAGGGAGGTCCGACGGTGAGAAGGGAGGAGCGTAGCCTGCCGACGTGTCACATCCGCCGAGAACAAATGATCAGAAATGGTTATAGTACGTGGGTGTTCATGTACACTTGTACTTTATAGTGTGGGAAGAATAACACAAAGGGCAAGTCATCATTAGTATAGGGTTAGGGTTTCAAAAGTTGAAATAGTATCAAATAGAGAGCCTCAAAATTGGATCCCTACATGGTGGCTAATAGCCAGGGCCTTCTCTGCTGGCCTAAGAAATATCTGAATCATATATATTCTATTTTGTCCATCAATACTTATGAAATCATTCCAAATGGTCTGTTAGCTTCCTTTCATTGCTTTCCCCCCTGTTTGCATTGCTTCCAGATGTGTGTTTTCATATTGAAGCATTGAACCAATCACATTTCAGCCATTATTTGTTGCCAGGGTCAGAAATCTGCCTCAAGGCCTTCACAATCACTTCTGCAGGCTCTGCTGCATTAAACAAGCGTCGATAAGACAGTTGCTTTAACCAATCAGATTTCGAGTTGGCAACACCACAATGCCTTGTCGCAGGCGTAGGGATACGTCATCGCTTTCACCAACTATGATTGGCTAGTGATTAGCCAAAGCTACCAAACTGTATTTGGAGCAAGCTGCACAAGCAAATATATTGTTGTGTTGATTTAAAGCCATTTTCAAGATGGACTATGCCAGAAATACGACAGGACAGGCTCGATATTCAGCATTAGCTTCGATGGCGATAGAAAAGAAGGAAGAAAGAAAGGAGGATGGATATTGTGTACAGATAAAAATGATTTTTTGGTGAGTAAAATATGGCTATATTCCTAAATCATATTTCAATTGTGGGCCAAGTTCTGATATCTGAAAAGCTCCAGTGTTTGTATTTAATCATTAAATGCTGCTAGGAAGTGGATTTTACCCCATTTTTGTGCATTGATTTATTGATTATTTTTTGTGTCGCAGCTGTAGCTGCAGTAGAGGTTTTATAGCCTTAAAATAGTTTTTGAGGGTTGGATTGATTCGTTGAAGGCGCTACGACTGGTGGCTATTCACAAGGCCGGTCTGGTCACCTGCCTGATGCCACAAACCTTGCTATTGCTTCATATGGAAAGCAACTATGTGAAGTCCTACATTAAAACAAGTCAAATGACTGGCGACCAGTGATGTCATGTCGAAAGCACAGCCCACACCGACCGATCATAGTGTCCAGGTCCAGCGTGGCGTGGGTCCTTTTCACCACGTGGTGCCTCTGGACCCGCCCCAAGGTACCCGAAGCCTCCTCATCCTCCTCCGGAGAAGGCCCGGGATCCATCTTGGGCTCCTTCTTAAAGGAAACGAGAGGACGTTGAGACAAAGCGGTCAAAGGTGGCCCGACCCGACGACTTCTTCTCACCAGGTCCCAAGATTTGGAGGACGGGAGTGCTAAAGGACAAAAACAAGGCAAAAAGTGTTGCAAAAGTATTAGCTGCTTCAAGTAGCTATTGCGCACAAATTGAACAGTGTTGATGTGTCAAAGTCAAACGGAAATCTGTGTAAAAGCCTAAAACAGCAAAACATCACAGAGCCCATACCTAGTAACACTTTCTTGCATAGATATCAACCAATTACCTGAGGCGTTGCATTGTGAACGTGCAAAAGTTTGTGAAAATATCCAGCCTTTACGCTAATATTGTGTGAAAATGTGACAAAATAAAGTGAAATGTTCTTTTAAGGGCATTGATTGATCTGATTAGAGCAGGGGTGTCAGACTCGGGTTGGTTCGCGGGCCGCTTTAACGTCAATTTGATTTCACGTGGGCCGGACCATTTTAGATATAATATTTAGATTTTTTTTATTTATAAATGTATTAAAATAACTGGATTAAAAGCCCTGAATATTCCGTTATTTTATAGATCAAAACAATGTTTATTTTAGCTTTTTTTATATATTTTTAGATTTTACAAAATGATTTTTGAACTAAAAACACAGAAAAAATAGGTTAAAAATGACAATTATGGATTTAAAAGGGGGAAAATCAGGAAATAAAATATACATCTATACTCTTCATTTTAATTTGATCCTAAAACAGAAAGTCGGCATTCAACGTTTACTTTCCCGGGCCACACAAAATGATGCGGCGGGCCAGATTTGGCCCCCGGGCCACCACTTTGACACAGGTGGATTAGAGGAACACCAAATTGTATTTCTGCGTGAAACCTCAGCCCATTGGGAGGAAAACCCAGTGTTTTGGATTAACGGCAAAATCAGATCAACGCCATTAAATCAGGGACATTTTTTGGAAATGAAACACAAGAAAACTTTGACTGGATTCTGTGAGAAAAACCTCACTCGGGCGCATTTTTATGACGGCGGCGATGCAGCAATTCTGCGCATTCTCTGCCTTAAAGCGGCCAATGAAAAAAGTGCAAAGACTCGTTGCTCTTGCTATCTGTCATCATCAGAACCATCATCATCACCACCATCATCACCATAATCATCATCACCATCATCATCATCACCATCATCATCACCAAAGAACAAGCCGTCAAATTGTCACACATTTCTTCACGAGTCCGCGTGGGCGCGTGCACGACGCCGGACTGCACCGTCCACGCGCACATAGTATGTTTTTATGTGTCGGTGTGAAAACTGACCAATCAGCGTGACGAAAGTGAAGATGAGAAGGCTCGCCGTGTCCGCAGCAGTGAACCTCATCTTTCTTCTTTATTTTTGCCTCCTGTGAACGCACCGCAGCCTTCTTCAGTCGCGCATGCGCCTTGGTGCATCACTCCACCGCGGAACGTGGAGTGGAGTTACGCTAAGCGCCGCTAGAGTACAACGCTACCACGAATATGATCGCTTTAATGAAACAGATACATATAAATATATAAATATAGACTACACTGGACATTTTTTAAACAGCGGCTTCATGGAATAAAATATATTAAATATATTTACTCGTCAATTATTCCTCTATCAGTGCAGAATCAAATTTTAATTAAACAAACATATACATTTTTATACATTTTGTTTGTATATTCAGACAAAGACATACAAGGTTCTATAATGTTAAAAAGTAATAATTGTTAGAATTAAAAACACACCCAGAATGTTTTTAGCTGAAGCTAACTTTTCCGGATGTGATGAAACAGCACCGGGAAGAATTGGCTCCGGGTTGGGTGACTACTCCATGACCAGCAAGTCTCTGGTCTCCTATTGGTCTTCGCTCGGGAGTTTTGGCGCCACTCGTTAGCGGAAGTGGAGCTAGCTTCGTCGACTCGGCCGCTAGGGGTGTCGTGTTTTTGTTTTGTTTTGTTCTCGCTCTTTATTTTGGGGCTTTCTGTTCAAGTTTCCTTTGCCCCCAGCGGCTATTACAACTTTGCCGCTAGCGATGCGGGGCGAGGAGTCGTCGGATTCGGAGTCGGGGCGCATGGAGGAGAGCGTCGTGCGGAGGAGTTTAGAGACGCTGTGTCATGAGCTCAACATGGACGAGCGCACGGCTACCGAGGCCATGGACAACTTTACGGCCATTTGGAACACGTACACGCTGGAGGTGAGAGCCAAACTCCAACTCGCCTCACAATGAGTTCCGACCGAGCGAAAAAGAACAACGACGACCGACACCGAGTGTGACGTCGAATGTGGGCGTTCCGACCGATTGCAAACGATATTTTTGCTGTAGTTGCGACCATCTTGGAAGCTTTACGGTGTTTCGAGCGAGCTGTTGGTTTTTTTCCCTCACTCTCCCTGAATGCACCACTAGAACAACTCTTAAGTAGTAGATCGTGACGCATGAGAATTCACCAAATAATCCTCAAGGAATAAAATATACAACAACTGAAATTCAATTAGCACACGCATGAGTTTAAATATTTTTTCATTGTATTTATAATATTGATATAGTTTAAAAAATGTTTGATATTAACAAACGTCAACGGGTATATGGCTATTTAGCCGGTAAGAATTCTTGTGGGGTAAATAGTAAGAAACTACGGCTACGGAGCCACTGCACAAATAATAGTCATTGAATCCCTATTCACCTAATGTTAAAATCTATCAATTGGCAATAACACATCAAATTTCAATAAGATTTGACCGGTTACCGGCTAAGGAGCCACTGCCTATAATAATACTCCGTGGTAATAATTGTTGCGGTTTCCGACTGTCCTTGAAGACACCACAGCGATATTGAGAAATTTGAATTTCCAACACTGAATTCATGACTATTTTCGGTACCAACATTCAGGAGCATTCGGTGCGCGTGCCAAGCCATTCAATGCAATTTTGCTTGCCTGACAGTGTTTACGGTCATTTTATTGTTGTTCCTAAATATCATATGACGAGTGCTTTGTTGTTGTTTGGTGGAGGGCGAGCTGGTCCACTGGCTGGCTTGCGCCCTGTACGCCGCCTGCAGGAAAGGATCCGTCCCCACGGTTGGAAGAGGCTTCATGGAGGGCAACTGCGTGTCGCTCACCAGGATTCTGCGCACCGCCAAACTCAGGTGCCAAGACAAAACAAAACACAGCATTTCCCAAAGTCATGCTCATGATCCAAATTTGTGGCGCAGCCTGATGGAGTTCTTCTCCAAGATGCGCAAGTGGTCGGACATGTGCAACCTGAGCGAGAACTTCCGCCTTCGCGTGGAACGGCTGGAGCGCAACTTTGAGGTCTCCACCGTCATCTTCCGCAAGTTCGAGCCCATCTTTGCCGCCATGTTCCGCGAGGGCCCGCCCCCTCCGGCGCGCCAGCCCCGGGGCCGGAAGCACCGCCGTCTGCCCTGCCGCTCCGCCGACGTCTTTAAGTTTTGCTGGACGCTCTTCGTCTACACCAAAGGTGCCGGCCGGTTAGCCGTCGTCGTCGTCTCCGGTGAGCGCGCCGCTAACGCCCGTCTCGCGCCAGGGAACTTCCACATGATCGGCGACGACCTGGTCAACTCGTACCACCTGCTGCTCTGCTGTCTGGACCTGGTCTTTGGAAACGCCCTCATGTGCGCCAACAGGAAGGAGCTCATTAACCCTGACTTCATTGGTGAGAATCCATAGATTTTCTGCCCTATTTGTTTTTTTTCCAAATGTATAAAAGGGTCAAAGTCAGTTTTTTCTTCTTCTATCATCTAAAAATTCCTGAAGACAGGTCAAGATGTTTTCTTTTTCTTTTTTACAGTTTTTCCTTGTTTTTTTTTTTTTAAAGAAAGATACCGTATTTTCACGACTATATGGAGCATCGTATTTTAAGCCACAGTATCATTAACGATTGCTATTTCTGTATTTGACACACACAAAGGACGCACCGTTTTTAAAGGCGCAGCCAGGCATGGCAAAACATACACCAGCTTAAACATACGGATTTCTTTTGTAAATCCAGCCGGAATGACGGCGAGCACCAAATGAGTGTGTTCGCCTTCATACTGGGTGTATTGACAAAAGCACTACATATCCCAGCAGTCACTGCGCAGTACTTTTTCTACGAGGAAAATAGTAGAGTCGGTCGGGGGCTGCTTGCCGTAGTTTTTGAGAACTGTAGAGGATGGTGTACCCTATCCACTGATTTATTTGATTTTATCGTGATCATAATTTTACTATTGGTCCATATATAAAGCGCACTGGATTATAAGGCGCCCTATCTATTTTGGAGAAGATTTAAGACTTTTAAGTGTGCCTTATAGTCGTGAAAACACGGTAGATGAAGTCTTGTTTGATTGTCGGGTTAAAAAGGAAGAAATGTGTGAAAAGGCCAATGTTTTTTGTTTTTTTGGAGGCACGTCCGGGGACGAGGTGCAGGCGTGCGCCGACGAGGCGTCGCCGTGCGTGCTGGAGAGATTGTGCGAGCTTCACGACGGCCTGGTGGTGGAGGCCAAAGGCATCAAGCAGCACTACTTCAAACCTTACGTGCACCGGCTCTTCTGCCGACAGGTACGGGCCTCGTCATTTAGTCATCTGCTCGCCAATCCAAATCCGACGGTCCAATTTGAACCCAATACCTTTATTCCCCGTAAAAAAAAACCATGCCGACGTTCTTCCCCACCAGATCCTGAAAGGCAACGCCGACCTCCTGACCGAACTTTTGGACCCTCCCAACTTTCAGGACAACAAGTAACGACGCGCCCTCTTTTCTGTCTTGCGCCCGGGCGGGCGTCGGCTCTGACCTTTAACCTTCCACCCTCAGCAAAGCGCTCAACCGCGAGTACGAGGAGTACGTCTTGACGGTGGGGGACTTTGACGAGCGCATTTTCCTGGACGCCGACGCCGACGAGGAAATCGGAACGCCCAGAAAAGGCTTGGCGCTCTCGGCCGGGGCGGCCCACGCCGGCCCCCAGAGGCCGCCGCGGACGGAAAAGGTAAACCGATAACGGGCCGGTCTTTTCTTGAACGCTCAACGGAAGCGTCTGTGAACGCAGCCGGCCCCGCTGGCGCCCTCCACGCCGCTGACGGGTCGCCGCTACCTGAAGGAGAAGGACGCCCCGGCCACGCCGGTGTCGTCGGCCACGCAGAGCGTGGCTCGGCTTCAGGGCATGGTGGCCGGGCTCAGGAGCGCCCCCAGCGAGGAGCTGATGCGTATTTTCAAGTAAGAGACGAGCGAAGCGAGGGGAACCGACCCGAGTCTGAGCGCCGCCGACCCCCTCTTCAAAGGTCGTGCTCCAGAGACCCCACGGAGGCCATCGCCAGCCAGGTGGAGACGCTAGGCCGCACCTTCAAGGAGCAGTACGCCAGCGATTGCGACCAATCGGCGGGCTCCCACGTCGGTACGCAAAATCGGAGTGGATTTTTTTTTCTTCACGCGATTGCCCGCCGTCGGGCGTCAAATTCCTTCCACCCTGGGAGGACTGGCGGCGAGCCGCGAAGGAAGTGAGGCCAAAGCGCCCTTGTCCGCCGACAGATTTCGCCGAGAATCGCCTGAAGCTGGCCGAGATCCTCTTCTACAAGGTTCTGGAGAACGTCCTGGTGCAGGAGAGCAAGAGGCTGCCGGGAAAAGATCTGAGCGTAGGCCCCGGCGACGGCCACGGAGGGGCGCCACGTTGGACCATTTGCATCTGTCGATCTTCTCTGCTCGCCAGGCCTTGCTGGAGCAGGACGTCTTCCGCTGCTCCCTCCTGGCGTGTTGCCTGGAGGTGGTTTTGTTCTCCTACAGCTCGCAGAGGACCTTCCCATGGATCCTGGAGATCTTCAAGCTGGCCCCCTTCTACTTCTTCAAGGTGAGGCGTGTTAGGGTTCCGACCGGATCCGACCGACCCCACCCAACGTTCCTCCCGCCGGGCAGGTCATCGAGGTGTTCATCCGCTCGGAGGAAGGCCTCTCGCGAGACATGGTCAAGCACCTCAACCTGGTGGAGGAGCAGGTCCTGGAGAGCCGGGCCTGGACTTCGGACTCGGCCCTGTGGGGCGCCTTGCGGGCCGCCGGCGACAAAGTTCCCACCGTGGAGGAGGTATGTCAATCTCGGAAAAATGTCCGCTCGGGCGAGTACAGACACTCCCCTACTTACGAACGAGTTAGGTTCCGAGCGATTGTTCATAAGTTGAATTTGTTCGTAAGTTGCTCAGTGCTATATTTTGTATTATAATTTATGTTTAAGGTCTATATAAGTATATTGAAGGTTTATATAAGTGCATTTGTATGTTTAAGGCTAAGTAACACGCATTGGTTTGTACTGAAAAAAACATTTAATACCATGGAGAGAATACATACAGTACTACTGTATACAGACACTCCTCAACTTACGAACGCAATTGGTTCCGAGCGATTGTTCATAAGTTGAATTTGTTTGTAAGTTGATTTAGTGCTATATTTTGTATTATAATTTATGTTTAAGGCCTATATAAGTATATTGAAGGTTTATATAAGTGCATTTGTATGTTTAAGGCTTGTATAAGTAACACGCATTGGTTTGTACTGAAAAAAAAACATTTAATAAAATGGAGAGAATATGTACAGTACTGTAGAGAGAGAGAGAGATTTATGTATTAGAAACTGGCCAAAAGAAGCGACCTAATGACGATTGCACAGTTTTTTTCTTTTTTTCATCATAAATGATGCAGTAGCACTGTATGGCATCATTCAATTGATTTGCAAACTTTGTGCAACGTTCAATATTTGGGTCCTGCTGCTCCATCTTTCTGTTTATAAATGGTACTGAATGTGCAACGCTCAACCACTCTCACGCGCATCAAGCTTCGTTATTATTGCCACTCGTTTCAAATGAAATGGCTTGCCTCTTCCTTGCAACTCCCTCAATAGAAGCCTTTAGCTTTTTACCAACCATATTCAATATTGGATGCATGAGATATTTAATGATACAAATGAAAAAGGTTCTTTGCACACTGGAGATACATTCACGCACTTCCGCATTGCAACGAAGAAGCTAGATGCTGGGTGAGCTGAGCTCTCACAGCGCCAGGAGTCGGTATTAGCGGCGGAAAGAAGTACTACTCCGAATACAAAATTGGACTTGCGAACATTTTTGGACTTAAACGCAATTTGCAGACATGTTCGTATGTACCGTTGTTCGTAAGTTGAATGTTCGTAAGTAGGGGAGCGTCTGTATATACATTAGAGAGAGAGAGAGAGATTTACTAGAAACTGGCCGAAAGAAGCTATCTAATGACGATTGGAGCTCTCACAGCGCCAGGCGTCGTCGGTATTAGCGGCGGAAAGAAGCACTACTCGGAAAAAGGCGCGCAATACAAAATTGAACTTACCAACATTTTTCGACATAAACGCAATTTGCAGACATGTTCATATGTACCGTTGTTCGTAACTCGAATGTTCGTAAGTAGGGGAGTGTCTGTATTAGCGCCTTTTCTTTTGCGGCCAGGTGAACTTCTCGTCCAGCCTGGACTCGGGTCCCGGCTCCGGCACTGGCCCCGCCACCGGCACCGTCCCCGGGCAGGGCACGGGGCAGCTCCCCCTGGTGACGCTCTCGCCCATCGTGCACCCTCGCATCCGGGAGGTCCGCTCGGGCGTGGGCAGCGCGCGAAAAGGTAAAGATTTTGTTGTTATTTTTTTCCCGTCCTTGAGCGAGAATCCATCCCGTCGCAGAAGTCGCCGCGCCGTCCCCGCTGTCGGTGCAGGAGCGCTACAGCTCGCCGGCCGCCGGCAGCGCCAAGCGCCGCCTCTTCGGCGACGACCCGCCCGCGGTCTCGGCCGCCCCGCCCTCCCCCGTCAGGCGGTTGACGCTGGGCTCGGCCGGCACCCTCAAGATCGGGACCCCCGGGGGACAGACCACGCTGCTCAGCATCCCGCTGCAAGGTGGGTCTTTCAATCTCGGAATAGCCCGCCAACGGGCTAACGGCGAGTTTTCCGCTCAGGCAGCGGCGGCGAGCGCACCATCACGCTGATCCCCGTGCAGCCGTGCGACGGCTCGGGCGGCGTGACCGCCCAGTTCCTGCTGACGGCGTCGCCCGGCCGCCCGGTTCCCGTGACCCTCCAGGCGTCGCCGGCGGCGTCGGAAAAGCAGGCCGCTGCCGCCAGGCGACCGCAGCGCACCGGATCTCTGGCGCTCTTCTTCAGGAAGGTCTCCGCCCGAGCCGCCGCCGCCGCCGCCAACTTTCTCTCGTCCGTCCGTTCCGGTCAAAGTCGATAGTATTGACGCGAATAGACGGCCTTCCGATTGGCGACTCGCCATCCACGCTTTTGGGAGGTAGAACAAAGGCAGTCTCCTATTTTTTCGTTTTCCCGGCCCGCCTAACCCGCGACTACCACAATCGCACAAACCGAACCCCCTCCCCGCCAGGGATTTGTTTGGGCTTACTGTATTTTCACGACTATACGGCGCATCGTATTTTTAGCCGCAGTGTCAATAACGAGTGCTATTTCTGTATTTCACACAAACAAAGGACGCACCGTTTTTAAAGGCGCGGCCAGGCATGCAAAACATACACCACCTTAAACATACGGACACACTCTAAAACACGTTTTTAAAGAGGCAACGGAAGCAAAACTGAGTTGGGTAGTACTTTATTTAGCCATTTTACAACTTACTCACGTCATCATCACCCACAAATCCATCAAAGTCCTCATTTTCTGAGTCCGAATTGAACAATTGTCCAAATGAGTCATCGAAAACCCCGAGTTTTAGACGTTCGTCCAGGCGGCCACAATCCATTTGCAAATAGTAGCTAGCTAGTAGCTAGCGTAACTTTTCCAATGCTGCTTTCCATGCTTCGTAAAGCTGTGTTGATGTCGATGTATACAGGCCACAATCCATTGGGTGTATTGACAAAAGAACTACATATCCCAGCAGTCACTGCGCAGTACTTTTTCTACGAGGAAAATAGTAGAGTCGGTCGGGGGCTGCTTGTCGTAGTTGTGAGAGCTGTAGAGGATGGTGTACCCTATCCACTGATTTATTTCATTTTATCGTAATAACAATTCTAGTATTGGTCCATATATAAAGCGCACTGGATTATAAGGCGCCCTGTCTATTTTGGAGAAAATGTAAGACTTTTATGTGCACCTTATAGTGGTGAAAATACGGTAATTTCTCCCTTAACCTTGAGCTGACCCTGTGCGGCAGTTGTACCACCTGGCCAGCGTGCGTCTCCGCGATCTGTGCGCCAGGCTGGACATCTCCAGCGAGCTGCGCGCCAAAATCTGGACGGGCTTGGAGCATTCTCTGGTCCACGCCACCGAGCTGATGAGGGACCGACACTTGGACCAGATGCTGCTCTGCGCCGTCTACATCATGGCCAAGGTCACTCCAGAACTTTGGATCACTTTTTAGAAAAATCCCATACTCAAAAGACACAAACTTAAGGTCGACCTTTTTATTTATTTATTTATTTATTTGGACTTTCAGATCTCCAAAGAGGCGCACACGTTCCCGGACATCATGAAGTGTTACCGCAGCCAACCGCAGGCCAGCAGCCACGTGAGGCCACGGCACCTTGACCACGCCCCCAACCCCACCTCCCCCCTCCTGACCGCCCTCTCCCGCAGGTGTACCGCAGCGTCCTCCTGCGGGCGTCGCCCCCCGAAGACCGCGGCGACCTCATCCAGTTTTACAACAGCGTCTACGTGCTAAAGATGAAAAGCTACGCCGTCAGATACGCTTCGCTTGATAACAGGGTACTTACTTCCTGTCCCCCTTTTTTTAATGTGCACCTGTACTTCCTGTTCCGTAACATGGCGTCTTTTCCCTCCAGACGGACGCCCCACCGTTGTCGCCGTTCCCCTCGGTGCGCTGCCACCCCGCATCTCCCCGTCGCGTGTCTCGCCGCCATTCCCTGTACGTGTCCCCGCACAAGGCGTCGTCGGGAGGGCCGGCGCCGCACGCCTTCACCTACCGCTTCAACAGCAGCCCTTCCAAGGTAGGCTTTCCGTGGCCAACATATCCTCCGTGCGTCTTTGACTACGACAACTCGCTCGCTTGGCTATTGACCCAAACAAAAGAGAAAACGCCATCTCCAAATTTTTCTCGTATCTCGGAAATTTTCATCGTACCTTGAGCATGTTGTAGGTAGAGCTGATCGTAGGTCGGGGTACCACTGTAATTGGGGTGACCCTACTTTGCAATTTCTACATGAACGGCGATATTCCAGAGATTACTGTGGTGTTATTTTCCTATGATTTAGACTGGATTTGGGGACACTGCCCCTAGTGGCCAATAAGAATACTTTCCAATTGGGACTTGGGACATGTTTGCTCATTTTCACAGCCTTTGTGTACTAAGAAGTCATTCACTCCCTCCCACGCAGGATCTGTCCGACATCAACCGCATGCTGCGCCAGGGCTGCAACGGGCGCAAGAGGGCGGCGGCGGCCGCCGAGGCCCCGCCGAGCGCCACCTCTTCTTTGGCGTTGTCGTCGTCATCGTCGCCGCCGGGGTCGGCGTCGGCGCGCCACCACTCCCCCGCCAAGCGACCCTGCCCCGACAGCGCCAACATCCTCTTCAAACGTCTCCAGGACGTGGTGTCGGAGCGCCAGGGCCGCTGAGGCCGTGGTGAGGCCCCGCCCCTTTCCCAGTCCCCTCCCAACACGTCAGCGCATCCACGTAGGCTTCGTTCTGAGTATAAAAAAAGAAAAGATCTTTTCTGATCTGTCACTTTTCGTTTTTCCCCAAATCAAAAAGGATTGGCTCCCGTTTGGGCGCCGCGGGTGTCCGTCTGTTCTTTGGCCCCTCCCACTCCAACGGGATTGGACGGCTGGCAATCGCAGCCCGCGAGTTTTTAAAAGAGGACATTGAAAGTTGTTTTTTTTAGAGAATTTGCAACCAAATTGGAGTTGTATTATGCTTGGCCTTTTCCATATTTTCTCAAAAGTTCCTGTTTTTACGTTTTTTTTTGCGATGCGTTTCCGTTCAATGGCCACAAGGGGAGCGCTTCACTGCCATTGACGGCGATAGACATCCAAATGGACTACTTTTGTACACCCACAACTCTTAGCGTGCTTACGAGTGTTGGCCTCATTTGTCAATGGCGGACAAGTTAGGGGGCCATTTTTCTTTTTCTTTTTTGGGGTCACGCTCAAGTTTTGGGCCCTTATTTAACGTTTGTGTGAAAGTTGGCCCTTCCAAAAATGACAAAAGAGCGCATTTCAGGCGCTGAACTTTGTTCTATTGCACAGTATGTCCATTAAAAAAAATCTGTTGGACTTTGTTTGCAATGGTCTCACAGCATCAAGTGGAAAAGGGGGGAACATTTGGGACGATACGCTCGTCAGACTCAAATAAAGGAGAGCGGCGAGGTGCGCCCGCCGCACGCCGGCCAGCAGCAGCAGGCCTCGCCGGTCGCCACGGCCACGGGCGTCTCGTCCCCGTCGTCCTCCGGGTTGTCCCCGTCCTCGTCGTCGACGGACGGCGGGGGAAACGGCGGCTGCGTGGACTCCACGCACCACCAGGCCACCGGAACCTGAGCCAAACAAAAAACATTTTTTATTTGAAACTTGAATTCCCGGGTAAGAACATCCCATTTCAGATGCTGCTCGTCCTATGCCAAGGGTGTCAGACGCTTTAAAGTCAACTAGATATAATATTTAGATTTTTTTTTTAATAAATGGATTAAAAGAACTGGATTAAAAGCCCTAAATATTCAGTTTTTCATAGATCTAAAACAACGATTATTTTAGCTTTTTTTTAAATATATTTTTAGATTTTACAAAATGATTTTTGAACTAAAAACACAGAAAAAATGGATTAAAAAATGACAATTATTGATTTAAAAGGGGGAAAATCAGAACATTTAATATACATCGGACCATTTTAGATATAATATTTAGATTTTTTTTATAAATGGATTAAAAGAACTGGATTAAAAGCCCTGAATATTCAGTTTTTTATAGATCTAAAACAATGTTTACTTTAGCTTTTTTAAAATATATTTTTAGATTTTACAAAATGATTTTTGCACTAAAAAAGCAGAAAAAATGTATTAAAAAATGAAAATTATGGATTTAAAAGGGGGAAAATCAGGAAATGGAATATACATCTATACTCTTCATTTGAATTTGATCCTAAAACAGAAAGTAAGCACTCATGATTTACTTTCCCGGGCCACACAAAATGATGCGGTGGGCCAGATTTGGCCCCCAGGCCGCCACTTTGACACCTTTTTTTCTTTCGCAATTCACATGTGGCTGAAGAAAAATGAAAATACAAAATCAAGGCAAGCTCCATTTGAACAAAAAGTTGCCATTCTGCTGATACTTGACCATCTTTTTCAACCATTTCGCGACAACGCAACAGCCACAAGAACGCGAGCTGTAAACAATCAGAATTGAGCCCACACGCTCACCCGGAGATGCATGTCGCTCAACACGTCCTCCAGCGCGCGGAGATGTTCCCCAAGGCCCGCCTCCCGCGGGTCACCGGCAGACGGGGACGCCCGCGGCGAGGCGGCGTCCGTCGAGCCCGTGGCGCCCTCCACGCGGCCCGTGTTGACCAAGGCGCGGCGGTCGTGCGGCCGTCCCAGCGGGAAAAGCGCCGCCAGCCCGTGGGCCTTGCGCAGGTCGCACACCAAGTTCTCCAAGGCGGACAGGAAGTGCGCGCACAGGCGTTCCAAGGCCGGACGCTCTTCCGGAGACGCTTCGCCGAGGAGACGCGGGAGGCGTTGCGACAGACCTGTGGAGATGGCGTTCGGGGTCAGGCCGCTTTAGGCCTTTGGGTACGAGGGCGGCTCACCGTCGCAGAGGAGGCGCGCCCGCGTCCCGTGGCGCTCCATCTCCTGGCGCAGTAAATGGCTGTCGGCCGAGCTCCCCAGCGACGACGCCAGCTGCCGGAAAGTGCACGTCACCCTCACCAGCGTCTGGAAACGGGAAATATCCGGCGCATCCTCGGCGCCGTTTTCGCTCATGACGACCGAGCTGTTGACCTCAAAGTCAAAAAAAGTGAGTGACATTTAACTTAAATGTTGGCGGGCTGTCAGGGCCTTCAAGGCCTTCTTTGCTGGCCTAAGAAATATCTGAATCATATATTCTATTTTGTCCATGAAAGCTTATGAAATCATTCCAAATTGTCTGTTAGCTTCCTTTCATTGCTTTTCCCGCTGGTTGCACTGCTTCCACATGTGTGTTTTCATATTGAAGCATTGAACCAATCACATTTCAGCCATTATTTGTTGCCAGGGTCAGAAATCTGCCTCAAGGCCTTCACAATCACTTCTGCAGGCTCTGCTGCATTAAACAAGCGTCCATAAGACTGTTGCTTTAACTAATCAGATTTCGAGTTGGCAACACCACAATGCCTTCTCGCAGACGTAGGGATACGTCATCGCTTTCACCAACTATGATTGGCTAGTGATTAGCCAGAGCTACCTAACTGTATCTGGAGCGAGCTGCACAAGCAAATATATTGTTGTGTTGATTTAAAGCCATTTTCAAGACGGACTATGGCAGAAATACGACAGGACAGGTTCAACTTTCAGCATTCGCTTCGCTGGCGATAGAAAAGAAGGAAGAAAGAAAGGAGGATGGATATTGTGTACAGTTAAAAATGATTTTCTAAATCATATTTCAATTGTACGAGGTTATTATTGATGATTTTTTATGTGTCCCTGCTGTAGCTGCAGTAGAGGTTTTATAGCCATAAAATAGTTTTTGAGGGTTATACAATACAATAACAATAGGAGAAAATGACACAAAAGAAGATAAATGTCTGCGAGCATACGTACCTTGTCCTGGACTTGAAGCCACTGCTTTTTAAAGAGAGTCCTCCTAGTCTTCGTCCTCGTCCTCATCCTCATCCTCATCGTCCCCAGAGTGACAACGGTAATTAACGAGCAGGTCGTGGCACGTTTGGCGCCGCCTCAAACCCAGGTCAACAACTAAAGTAATCTTCTTCCTTTCCCGTTGTCCATTTGGATTGAAGAGACACGCTTTAGCTTAGACGTGGCTAGCGCAGGCCGCCAAGGTAAAGTTTGACGTTTTACCATGTCCCCCCAGGAAAAACCTCACGGATTTGCCACACTTGCGTATCTCCTTTATTCCTGTGTTTTCCCAGCATGTCCGACATGCGTTATTAAAGCTTTGAGTACCATGCTGTCACAGGTTAGCCCTCGTGTCAAAGTGGCAGCCCGGGGGCCAAATCTGGCCCGCCCCATCATTTTGTGTGGCCCGAGAAAGTCAATGATGAGTGCCAGTGTGACATACTAGAGTGTTTGATCTATTAGTGTGACATACTAGAGTGTTTGATCTATTAGTGTGACATACTAGAGTGTTTGGTTTATTAATGATGGCATGTAAAAAAGCTATGACGAGTTTGGATTGAATGTGTGTATCGGTGTTCGATTGTTGATCCTTGGATCCACATGGCAAGTGTGGGGCATGTTAAAGAAGATCGGTATTCGATTATTGATGTCTTAGCAAGTAGCTTGAGGCACGGGAGGGGTGCTGAATCATTACAGTAAAAGTTGGATTGAACTAACAACAACATCTCTCTGTTCTGATTATTTCCCCCTGTGTGTCAAGGTATGCTGTTTGTTGTAAAGGTTGTTTGAGTTTGGGGTTTGTAATATACACTGTTTAGCGTGTGAGAAAAGAGATAATGGTTATTAATGTTTATTTACTTTTGAATTACGGGCGTGAATGTGAGAGTCTCGGGGCACGCACATGGAATAGCATTTAGCACGCTACCTTCGGCCACCATTATCGTTGACAGTGTCTATAACGGTCATAGAAAGGATGTTATATTGTTGATTTTGCATTGTTTGCCCTGTTGAATAATAGTAGGACTACTGGAAGTTGTAATGGGAAAAGATATGACAAGTTATGACCGTGTGTTGAACGAGTGTGTGTGTGCATTGTGTTTTGGGTTCTAAAGTGTTGAATATATATATATTTATATATATAGGTGTAATTGTACATTATGTTTTGGGTTCTAACGTGTTGATAATGTATATATATGGGTGTAATTGTATGTTATGGGTTTTTGTGTTAATTGATTACAGTAAAAGTTTGGATTGAAGTAACAACAACATCTCGCTGTTCTGATTATTTCCCCCTGTGTGTCAAGATCGAATGCAGGGTGTAACACCGACTTTCTGTTTTAGGATGAAATTCAAATGAAGAGTATAGATGTATATTAAATTTCCTGATTTTCCCCCTTTTAAATCCATAATTGTCATTTTTTAATCCATTTTTTTCTGTGTTTTTAGTTCAAAAATCATTTTGTAAAATCTAAAAATATATTTAAAAAAAGCTAAAATAAACATTGTTTTAGATCTAGAAAAAAATGGAATATTCAGGGCTTTAAATCCATTTATAAAAAAAAAATCTAAATATTATATAAAAAAATGGTCCGGCCCAAATCGAGTTGACGTTAACGGGGCCCGCTAACCAACCCGAATCTGACACCCTTGGATTAGCCAGTGAGTTAAATGTGGCCTTCCTCATTAAAAAGCAGAGAACACTCTTTCATGCTTTAAAAAACAAACAAACAAACAAACTGGTTTTCCCATTTGAGTTTAATTTGCAGAAATAAAAACATTCAATATAAGAATAAAAATAAATGTCATCCACAGCCCATCCTTCCACTCCAAATGGATTGGACATCGGCCATTTGCATTCACGGAAGAAGGATGATCGGACGTCTGTGACTGTCCATGGCACTGAGAGAGTTAAAGATTGGCCAGACTTGGATTAAAGTGACGGAGGTGCGCGGGACGGCTCAGGTGCACGAGAAAGAAATGTGGCGGCGGGCGACACTCCACGGCGACGGCCGCTAATCGACGTCGGAAGCCGTGGCGGCGGTGGCCGCCAGTCGACGGCGGTAGCCCTGGCGACGAACGGCGAGCGCCTCCAGGAGCTGCTGGGACAAACACTCGCAGCAGGCGTACAGCAACAGCAGGAGCAACGTGGACGGGACCAGGCTGACCAGAAGGACGCCAGACCAGGTGCGCGCCAGCATCAGGAGGTAGATGCCCACCGGCAGGGAGCCCAAGTACACCTGCACTGAGGCACCACAAAGAGGTGGGCCCCCTCGCATGGAACCCGCTTGCCCCGCCCCCCCGACAGACCGAGCGACGCGGCACTGACCAGACACAGCGCCCCCAGCAGGCAGCGGGGCACGCGACTGCGGCCCCGCGTAGGGACGGCGCCCTTGCCCGGAGGGTCCCGGCGGTACAGCGCAACGGCCTCGCCGCCGTTCGGGGAAGGCCACTCCGACGGAAGCTCCGCCACCGTGATCAGGAGGCCGTCGCCGAGACCCGGCGCTGCGTCGTTTCCGCCGTCGTCGCCGCGGCTCCCCGCTCGGTCCCGACGTGGGCCGCGCTCTTCCTCTGTCTCCCACGTCTAGGCAAACAAAAGAGGAGAGAAGTGCTGTTTTTTGGGTGGAAGCAGGAAGGAAAGGTGGTACTCAGACGTTTGGTCGCCGGACGTTTGGTTGCCCGGAAGGTTAGTGATTATTACCATTTAAATCGTTGCTCAAATTCCCTAAATACAAACTGCGAATGACTATTTAGTCATACTTAATGCCCTAGTAATTACTAGGCTAAAGAAAAGGTCCAAATTTCCCGGACTTTGATTGTCTTTTGTTGGAGAACTTGTTAAGACCCTGACGGACGTCGCTTCTTAAAGGGACAGCGCATGTACATACAAACTCTTCTACACTCACACGTGGGCTCAGTGAAACTGCTCATGGCCATTGTTGCCTTTTATTCATGCGTACACCGTGTTGTTTTACCTTGTTTTGTCGCCAGACTTTTGGTCGCCGGAAGTTTGGTCGCCGGTTGTTTGAGTCCAGGCGACCAAACATCCGCGACCAAACGTCCGCGACCAAACGTCCGGTGACCAAACGTTCGGTCACGGGAAAGGCAGAGGGCGGCGTCAGCTCGCACTCACCTCTTCCGGCGGGACGCTGGTCTTGCCACGGCAGAAGGGACAGGTGACCACGCACGGCGACAGCGACGACTGACCTGGAGGCGGGAAAGGAGGGAGACGCTCAGAAAGCGGCGGTCAAAAGGGAAGGACGGCGTGCAGCCCGCCTACCCACCCACGTCCAGCATCCTCCTCAGACACTTGGCGCACACCCGGTGCAGACAGGCCAGAAGTCTGGCTCGGCGACCAAGTGCGTCGTAGCGCTCGTAGCAGATGCGACACTCGTCCGCCGCCGCCGTCTTGGCGGGATGTCCCGCGTAGTTCCCGGTCCCCGGCGGAAGACGTGCCGCCGGCCCTCCCGGCTCACGGGACGACGTCGGCGAGCCTCCCGGCTCATCGGCCATTTTTCCCGTGCACCTTCGTTCCAACTCATCGCCAAATAATGTCGTCATCGCGTCCGTCCGATCGCTTAGACTTGGCCCTTTCGCCAAACGGAGCATTTGGATTTTGACGGGATTTGCCAATTATTTCTCATCACTCATTGGGATTGAAGGGATTTTTGTCACGTCCGCGCGTAAACCGCCCAGCGTCATTTCCGCCTACTTTTCTGAGCCGACAAATGGTCGGTTCGCTCATTTGGAGCAAATCCCTAGCTCGTGACGCCATCGACTCGAGTGTGACGTCATGGGTCAAGGAACATCGGCTGCGGTGGAATGCTAACTGACACCACGCTAGCATTAGCTCATTCCAAAGACAAACGACCGCGCAACAAGGACGAGCCAGCGGCGGCGCGTCACGTGACCACGCGGCACTTTCCGCCGCTCACCTGATGCACGCAAACGGGCCACTTGTTGGAGGATGCCAGTCAATCGTTAAAACCTCCTTCCAACGTAATCGATTACTCGTCGCCGGTGGCGCCCTTCGCGTCACGTCATGTTAGCCATCGCTCGGTCGGTCGGTCGGTCGCTAGCTCCGTCGGTGACTCACTGCGGCGGCGGCGCGCGCGGGGGCGATCCCGGATTACCATGGCAACTATAAAACCTGCGTGTGATTGCATCCACGACCCCGCGTCATTTTTCTGCGACAGCGCTGCCATGGTGTTTTGGTGGCGGCGAAAAGCGAAGAATTTTGCAATTACCCTTTTATGCTATCAATAGTTATCCATTTTATAATATTTTTTCAGCTATATTTCTTCAAAAGGGGATTTGTGCGTTGTGGCCTTTCCGCCAGCAATTAAGAACAAATCGCCTAAATACACGGAACCAAAGATCACGGTTTGAGTTCCCCGAGGGTCGGCGCTGGAATTCTACGTAATTTCCTGTAAATCTCTCCTAAAGGCGGGCCTGGCGGGATTTCCGCGGCTCAATATTTTGGGTTTTGTCAGGTGAATCCGGCGTTAATCGGAGCCATCAGAACCGCAAACATGGTAAGTATCCGCGTACGGTCGAGTTAAACCAAGATTTGTCACCGTGCGACTTGAATTGTGACGGATTTGGCCTTGAATTGTCTTTGAATGGACGCCGACGAAGCGGGAAGCTAATAGGCCGACGTTGCGTTCACGTAAGCTGCGGAATGGAAATGGACGCCAGCAAACGTTCCGAATTTGGATAAATAAACAAAACAAATCAACTTGAATGGCTTTTGGGGGGTCTGGCAGGTTTTTGTTAAGAACCCAACAACAGGCTTTCATTCCAAAGAGACCTCGAACAATATATATACGAATTCTAACTCGGAACCATTAGCATTGAAATCCGTGTATGTTCACTGATACGGCTTGTCCTGAACACGCTTTTTTTGTTGCACCCGTGACTACGGGCCACCTGGTTTCGACTATCTACCGATATCACAGACTTAACTTCAAATGACGTTACGTTGCCTGGAACAAAACAGACATGTATATGAATATGAAGGTGACGTTTTGTGTTTTGTGTGTGTGTGTTGTGCCTTGCAGACGGTGGGCAAGAGCAGCAAGATGCTGCAGCACATCGACTTCCGCATGAGATGCATCCTGCAGGACGGCCGCATCTTCATCGGGACCTTCAAGGCCTTCGACAAACACATGAACCTCATCCTGTGCGACTGCGACGAGTTCCGCAAGATCAAGTGAGCGCCGCCGCCGCAGGCAAGGCGGGACGAGACCGGTGGCGCCTTTCCCTTGTTTACCCGAGCCTTCCGTGATCCTCAGGCCCAAGAACACCAAGCAGCCCGAACGAGAGGAGAAGAGAGTCCTGGGCTTGGTCCTGCTGAGGGGGGAGAACCTGGTTTCCATGACCGTGGAGGGCCCACCGCCCAAAGATGTAAGTCATCACTGATGAGGGCCCTTTTCGTTTTACGTGATCACCCATGCCAATTTTTTTTCTTCCCTTTCTCAGACGGGCATCGCCCGCGTCCCTCTGGCGGGTGTGGCCGGAGGTCCCGGCGTGGGACGGGCGGCGGGCCGCGGCGTCCCGGCCGGCGCCCCCATGCCCCAGGCCCCGGCCGGCCTGGCGGGGCCCGTAAGAGGAGTGGGGGGTCCTTCGCAGCAGGTGATGACGCCGCAGGGTCGCGGCACGGTGGCCGCCGCCGCCGCGGGAGCCAGCATCGCTGGGGCGCCCACGCAGTACCCGCCCGTGCGAGGTGCACCCCCTCCCATGGGACGTGGGGCTCCGCCTCCCGGTAAGATTTCCGTCATTATTAGTCTGCTAACATCAAGGGTGTCAGGTTACTCGGGTTGGTTCGCGGGCCGCTTTAACGTCAACTTGATTTCACGTGGGCCGGACCATTTTACAATCTGATTGGTCGCTCCTTTTGCACAGGCATGATGGGCCCACCCCCTGGCATGCGCCCACCGATGGGACCGCCGATGGGGATGCCCCCGGGCCGAGGGGCCCCCATGGGCATGCCCCCTCCCGGCATGAGGCCGCCGCCGCCCGGCATGAGAGGTAACGGATTTGTTATCCATTTGTAAATTGGCCAACATTGCTTAACGCTGACCTGTTTGATTTGTTGACAGGACCGCCCCCTCCTGGCCTGAGACCGCCCCCGCGTCCTTGAAGGACACACACTGTATAATTGTTTTTCTTACTTTTTTTCTAAGTGGATGTTTGCTTCATGCTGTTCTAATTGTTACCACAGTAACATTTTCAATAAAGACCTTTGATAGAAGCCACAGTTCTTTTTTTGTGTTTTTTTGCTGCATACTTTACATGGCAAAGATGCTAATAGAGACCATTTTCACAACATACTTGAAGGGGTTTCAGTTATTTGAAAGGGTACTATGCAAATCATTAAAATGTGATTATGCGTTAAAGCCAGAATTAGCCAAGAGTAGCTTACTGGCTCATTTTGGCTTTTTTATTGCAAGAAAAAGAAAGGAAAACCCGTGCAAAAGACGTTTTCAGGGAGTAGAATTTGATCCAAGGAAAAAAGTTCGAAAAAATCGAAGTTTTGTACCTACGAAATCGCTTGAGCCCCAATCACGTGAGTCGAAAGTTAGTCACGTGACCTGCCTTCTACTTTTCAGGCGCCGCAATTTAAACTAACCACGAATGGCTTCAATTGTGTCAAACAAGCGAACTAACTTACTAACTAACTTTCTTTAGCCTAATAATTATATTTGTGTAAGCAAAAATATAGCATTAAATTAAACAAGGCGACTACAATTTGATGTACAAAAGTGGAAGGCGTTTCTTGAAATCCAAATGTGACGAATGTGTTGTTGGTTTGGCGAGCGTCAAAATCACGTGAAGACCAATCACGTGAGTCGACAAATGATCACGTGAACTACTTCCTGTTTTTCTTCGGCCGTCGTTAAAGAAAATATTGACGTCGACGACGCGAACACCGAAGGTCAGACAATATGTTTGTGTTATCGCTCGATATTTATTTTTATTCTGACCACTTTTTTGCCGTTTTCACTCGTTTAACACTAAAATGTAGTGTACGTCGCGTCCGAATGACGTGACGCAATTTTGACAGACTCTCCATCGAAAACTCTTGGTGAAAGTTTGTTCCACGAAATTTCAAAACACCGCTCTATCAAACTATCCATAGATAAAGATTTGAAACGGGGAAAGAATAAGCGCATTTTCTTAAGACTTGATGTCCTGAGTCAGCATAAATGGACTTTTCCTGAAATCAGTGTGTTTAACGTTCATTCTGTGACCGAAAGGCTTGTCTGTTTGCTAGAATAACGCCTATAAGTTTCTTGAAAGACAATAAGGTCGTTGATAAAAAGAAAAAAAAGGCCCGTAAGTAGTGATATAGACACGTGTGGTCATTGCTACGTCTGTAGCAGTGGCGGTCCGTGCATTTTCTCGTAGTGCCTTCAACGAATCAATCCAACCCTCAAAAACGATGTCATGATAGTAATCTACCTTCCTGCCAGATGGCGGTGACCGTGCTGTTGTACTACTTCCTGTTGGCGAACCTAGCGGCAGTGGCCGTGGCGGCGCCGGCAGACCACGAAGTCATCAGCCTTCCAGGCCTGCCCAAGCAGCCCGCCTTCAAGCACTACTCGGGCTACTTGAACGTGGCCAACGGCAAGCATCTGCACTATTGGTGAGCTTGACGCCGTCTCGTGCCGCCACGCCGCCGCCGCCACGTCGAGACGACCCGAGCCGGCGGCCCCACCCGCAGGTTGGTGGAATCTCAGAATTCGCCAGCGTCCGACCCGGTGGTCCTGTGGCTGAACGGCGGGCCGGGATGCAGCTCGCTGGACGGGCTGTTGACGGAGCACGGGCCCTTCCTGGTAGGTGCGCCGCCGCCATCCGTATCTTTTGTATCAATAACGTACAGCAAGGATGTCAAAAATTGCAATTATTGATTCATGTGGGCCGGACCATTTTAGATATAATATTTAGTTTTTTTTGTTTTATAAATTGATTAAAAGAACTGGAATAAAAGCCCTAAATATTCCATTTTTTATAGATCTAATACAATGTGAATTTAAGAATTTTTTTCTTAGTAAGGGATAATTATTTATTTAATCATTTGTTTTTCATTGCGAAAGGAAGCCACATTTTTTCTTTAATGATGTGCCATATTCAAGAGGAAAACAGAAAATATTTTTATATATTGTTAGTTTTTACAAAATGAATTTTGGAACTAAAAACACAGAAAAAATGGATGAAAATGTGCAATTATTGATTTAAAAGGGGGAAAATCTGGAAATGTAATATACATCTATACTCTTCATTTGAATTTGATCCTAAAACAGAAAGTCAGCACTCATCATTGACTTTTCCGGGCCGCACAAAATGAGGCGGCGGGCCAGATTTGGCCCCCGGGCCGCCACTTTGACACATGTGACGTATAGCATTGCTTCTCAAACGCGTCAGTGTGATATTGTGTAGGAAAGTTTTGATCATATGATGGCGCAATTGCGTCAAATCTCACTCTTTCACAAGGAATGAATTGGGCATTTATGGCACTGAAACGTGATGATTGAATGCCAGCCTTCCCAGTTAATGTCAGTGTTGACAGCTTTTGGCTGGAACTTGACTTTTTTCGTTTTTCTTCTCCAGATCGAGGATGACGGCGTGACCCTGAGACCCAACCCCAACTCTTGGAACAAGGTGAGCGAGCACTGCAGACATTTTTCTTGCGGGTCGTTTTCTTGGTGAGGAAATGGAATTTGTCGTTTGCGCATCCCGTCAGTCCTGCACTTTTGAACACGCCATTTGTCCATTTTGCGCCGACTCGCTCCGTGGATAGCGTCGTATGGATGGCGAGGTGGTAGTACAGACGCTCCCCTACTTACGAACGAGTTGCGTTCCGAGCGATTGTTCGTAAGGTTAATTTGTTTGTAAGTTGCTTCAGTGCTATATTTTGTATTATAATTTATGTTTAAGGCCTATATAAGTATATTGAAGCCTATATAAGTATATTGAAGGCTCATATAAGTGCATTTGTATGTTTAAGGCTTGTATAAGTAACACACATTGGTTTGTACTGAAAAAAACATTTAATAAAATGGAGAGAATATGTACAGGACTGTATAGAGAGAGAGATTTACTAGAAACTGGCCAAAAGAAGCTATCTAATGACGATTGCAGTTTTCTTCTTCTTTTCATCATAAATGATGCGGTAGCATGTATGGCATCATTCAATTGATTTGCAAACTTTGTGCAACGTTCAATATTTAGGTTCTGCTGCTCGATCTTTCTGTTTATAAATGGTACCGACGGTCGAACGATTCAAGTTGTACATATATGTGCAACGCTCACCACTCTCACACGCATCAAGCTTCTTTATTATTGCCACTTTGGTTTCAAATGAAATGGCTTGCCTCTTCCTTGCACCTCCCTCACTAGAAGCCTTTCGCTTTTCACCAACCATATTGAATAATGGATGCACGAGATATTTAATGATACAAATGTTCTTTGCGCACTGGAGATACGTCACACACTTATGCAACAAGCATCGGTATTAGCGGCGGAAAGAAGCACCACTCGAAAAAAGGCGCACAATACAAAATCGAATTTACGAACTTACAGCATCTCTTTCCGAACATTTTTCGACATATGCCATATTCGCAGACATGTTCGTATGTACCGTTGTTCGCAACTCCAATGTTCGTAAGTAGGGGAGCGTCTGTACCGCTAATCTGCCTCAAGATGTCTTCGCGTTGTGCCACCTTTTAGATTGCCAACATGCTGTACCTGGAGTCCCCACCGGGGGTGGGTTTCTCCTACTCGGACGACGGCGACTACGCCACCAACGACACGGAGGTCAATCCATTTCCCGACTTTCGTCTATGGGTCGATGGGCCGGCCGGCCAGCGACCATTTGTCTTTTCCCGGCGTCTCAGGTGTCCCTGCTGAACTACCTGGCCCTGAAGGAGTTCTTCCGGCTCTACCCGGAGCTGAGCGCCAACGGACTCTTCCTCACGGGGGAGAGCTACGCCGGGATTTACGTGCCCACGCTGGCCGAGAGGGTCATGGAGGACGACGTGCTCCGCCTTCAGGTAGCGGGGGGCGGGGGCTCGCCGGTTAGCTTATTTTACAAAGGGAGCAAAATCGCTAACGTGAAGTAGGACGGCGCTACGCATTAAGTCGGACGTCTGTTTTTCAAGAGGCCCGCGACTAACGGCGCCGGCATTTGCGGCGCAGGGCGTGGCGGTGGGCAACGGGATGTCCAGCTACGAGCTCAACGACAACTCTCTGGTCTACTTTGCGTATTACCACGGGCTGCTGGGGAGCGACCTGTGGAGCCGCCTGCAAGCCGGCTGCTGCCGCGACGCCCCCTGCGACTTCCACCGGAACCCCGACCCCGGCTGCTCGGCCGCCGTGAGCGCCGTCCCCCTTTTGGCGCCGCCGCCCGGCCAGCCGCCGTGACCCCCCCTCACTCTCTCTCTTCTGGCAGCTGGCCGACGTTCAGGACGTAATCTACAACTCGGGACTCAACGTGTACAATCTGTACGCGCCGTGCCCGGGCGGCGCCCCCCGCAGATTCAGGTCGGGAACGCTCCTCGACGAGTCTTTTTGGGCGGGCGCTAATCGGCCATTTGTGTTTCCAGCGTGGAGGGAGGCCAGATGGTGCTGCGCGACCTGGGACACTTCTTCATCCATCACGTCGAGACGCAGATGTGGAAGAAGGTGCGTCCCCCCCATCCTCGCGTCCCCCCGTACCTGCTTCCCCCCCATCCCCGCGTCCCAACGTCCCCGCGTCCCCTGTCCCTGTGTCCTCGCGTCCGCCCGTCCTCGCGTCCCCCCATCCCGCGTCCCCCGTCTTCGCACCCCCGTCTCCGCGTCCTCGCATCCCCCCTTCCTCGCGTCCCCCCATCCTCGTGTCCCCCCATCCTCGTGTCCCCGCGTCTCCCCGTCCCCGCATCCCCCCCGTCCCCGCGTCACTGCCCTCCCGTCCCCGCATCCCCCCGTCCCAGCGTCCCCGCATCCGCCCGTCCTCGCGTCCTCGCGTCCCCCCGTCCTCGCGTCCCCCCGTACCCGTGTCCCCCGTCCCCGTGTCCCCACGTCACTGCCCTCCCGTCCCCGCGTCCCCCCGTCCTCGTGTCCCCCGTCCTCGCGTCCTCCCGTACCCGCGTCCCCCGTCACTGCCCTCCCGTTCCCGCGTCCCAACGTCCCTGCGTCCTCCATCCCCCCGTCCTCGCGTCTCCTTCGCGGGCGCCCGACCCTCTGCTCTATCTACCAGAAGCTTCTGGGGCTGGTGTCCCGCGGCACCCCCGTGCGGCTGGAGCCGGCCTGCACCAACTCCACCCCCGCCACCCATTTCCTCAACGACCCGTACGTGCGCCGCGCCCTGCACATTAGCGACGCCGCGCCGCGGTGGTCCATCTGCAGGTGAGACTCGCTCGGAGACTCGATTCGCGG
The DNA here is from genome assembly GCF_051989625.1 of Stigmatopora argus. Taxonomy (NCBI): domain Eukaryota; kingdom Metazoa; phylum Chordata; class Actinopteri; order Syngnathiformes; family Syngnathidae; genus Stigmatopora; species Stigmatopora argus. Next base: position 870,117 of record NC_135392.1, read on the forward strand.
ACGGGAAGGAAAAAAGAAATGACCAGCGCTCGTTTTGGAGCAGTTCCGAAGTGTACCTCAACTACGGCCGACTCTACCCGGACGTCAAGAAGCAGTACCTGAAACTCCTGTCCGCACTGGTCGGAGCGCCCGCCTCCCCGCGCTGTGCCGTCCCGCTCCCCGTCGACCTCGGGCGCTAAAAAAAAAAAAAACCCGTTCGTCCGTGCAGAAGTACCGCGTGCTGGTGTACAACGGCGACGTGGACATGGCCTGCAACTACATGGGCGACGAGTGGTTCGTGGAGTCCCTGAACCAGCAGGTCAGTCGCTCGCAACTCACCCAAATAGCCCGTCCACTTTGATTTATTCGATACACCTCATGGGGCGTGGTTAAAATGTCCAAACCGCCGGCGGCAGGTGCAGGTGAATCGTCGTCCGTGGCTGTACGAGGACGAGGCGGGTCGGCAGGTGGGCGGCTTCGTCAAGGAGTTCGACAACTTGGTCTTCCTCACCGTCAAGGTGAGTGAGCTCGCGTGCCGTCAAAATGACAATTGCTTTGCCTTTGACCCCGCCCCCACGTGTCGCTACGCTATATCGAAAGAAACCAAAAAAAAACGTACACCCCTTCCGTCTTTCCCTTTTAGGAATCGTTCCGGTTACTGAATGTTCTACGTTGTTGTTTTATTTTTTTAAACTTTTTGCACGCCGAAAATGTACACACGGATGTTAAATAGTTTTTAACGGTTGAAACCCGTCGGTCCAATGGCGGAAGTCAACGGCACGCCATTTCGATTGCCGGATTTTTCGTAGTTCGTATTTGCCGTAGATCTCAAATTTTATTTTAAACTGACATAAACCTCTCTTATCGTCATGGCAACATATTTAAGACAGGTTTTGCTTCTTTTTTTTACGTAACCAGGGCAAATAACATTTATTTTTTTATTTTTTTAATCCTACAAAGTCCACAAGTGCACATCACAACATTTTTTTTTATAACAGCCACATCTCTAATAATCTATGCATTTTTTTGTTATGAATATATCATTTTACTGGCGTAACTTCCGAAAAATACGGCAATCATTTTTTTGCAAAAATCCCAAAACTGATTGATTTTGGGCAAAATTAGCACCCGTGTTATCATTTGCGTGTCCAATTTTTTTTGCTGCCGTTTGAGAAGGGCCACGTTTAACGTTCAAATTGGCCTCGTCTTTTTTCCAAGTAAAAATGCTGTGCTCCGCTCTTCCCTAGGGTTCGGGTCACATGGTGCCGACGGATAAAGCGGCGGCGGCGTTCGCCGTCTTCTCCCGCTTCATAGCGAAGAAACCCTTCTAAAAAAAAATTTAATCAAGACCTAGCCAGCCAAAGGGGGCGGATGGCTTGCTGGTTTGCTGCCATCCCCCCGCTTCAAATGAATTGGACTTGTGCTCGTGTCAAAGTAATTTCAATTCACAGCAAAATGAAAGCCACATGGAGACATCCAATCATTTTGAAGCACAAAGTGGCAGCGGTTGAACCTATGACCTCATTTGAGTGCATTTAGCGTGAAATTCCTGTTGAAATCCAGGCCACTTCCTGTTCTTTTGGGGCATTCTTGCGTCATTTCCTGATGATTTTATGGGCCTTCTATGTCATTTCCTGTTTATTGTACTTATGGAGATTGACTAGTCACTGGTACTAAAAGAGTTAAGGAAATGAAAAATAAAAGCTTGGACTTGATTTGAGAGATTGAGTCAACACTCAAAATGCATATTTGTTGGAGACAAAGAACTCAATTAAAATAAATGATGAAACATGGAAACAAACACGCTCATGGTCTTATTGGGTTTATGCGCCGAAAAGGAAGTGTTTTTTTTCCGTCACGTGAGTCCCGTTCACGAACGTCGACTGGTGATGACGTCACAGGCTAGCCAGGCTAGCAAGACCGCTAGTTGTTGTCGTCGGAACAAAGTCCAAACAAACAAAACACGACATGGCACGACGGGAAGAGCAAAAGAAGATTCTGTGCGTCGGACTCGTTTGTCTCGACATCATCAGCGTCGTGGAGGAATTTCCTCGAGAGGATTCTGACAGCAGGTGAGTCAGATAATGCTAATTGCAAAAGCAACGTCCCTGCGTACTGTCGACGTGTCACGTTTGCTTTGCCCGTCAAATGTCCACGCGTTATTGAATAGAAAGCTTCACGTGGTGCCTAAATTGTTCCGACAACGGAAAAGTTTCTTTATTTTGCGCTTCACGGCAGCAGCTCGACCACCTCATTGTTCCTCCAACCCCACGCACGCCCTCTTGTGGTATGATCTGGAACTGTCTGATCCACTCACTGGTGGGGAGGCAGTGGGCGTCGGCGAGTACAAGGGTGTCAGACTCGGGTTGGTTCGCGGGCCACTTTAACATCAACTTGATTTCACGTGGGCCGGACCATTTTAGATATGATATTGAGATTTTTTTAAATAATAAATGGATTAAAAGAACTGGAGTAAAAGCACTGAATATTCCGTTTTTATAGATCTAAAACAAGGTTTATTTTAGCTTTTTTATATATATTTTTAGATTTTACAAAATGATTTTTTGAACTAAAAACACAGAAAAAATGGATTAAAAAATAACAATTATGGATTTAAAAGGGGGAAAATCAGGAAATTTAATATAAATCTATACTCTTCATTTTAATTTGATCCTAAAACAGAAAGTCGGCACTCATCATTTTCCTGGGCCACGCAAAATGATGTGTCGGGCCAGATTTAGCCCCCGGGCCGCCACTTTGACACGTGACATACTACCTTGGGTTTTTACCAGTTAGTTTTTTTTTGTGGTTTACGTGCTATTGACAAGGCAAAATGCACTGCGCCTGAATGATGTCAAAGGTCAAACGTGTGTAACATTGCTTGATTGAGAATGGAGCGTAAATGATCCGGATAACTATTTGGAATTTTTGAAGGAAATAACGTTGAATGCAAACAAGACCTAGAGCGGTTTTAGACGGTCTTCTCATTTGCGTGACAGGTGTTTGTCCCAGCGCTGGCAACGAGGCGGCAACGCGTCCAATTCCTGCACGGTTTTGTCGCTTCTGGGATCGCCCTGCGCCTTCATGGGATCGCTTTGCGCCGGACCCGTGGCCAGGTAATCCCAATAATCCAACTATAATCTGACCCCTAACACTATTTCTCTATCACAATCCGGACCGTTCGCCTCTCCCCGTCAAAATGGATTGGACTACTTGCGCACTTAATGGCACGCAAGCGACAACACACACACATGCACACGCAGGCCAACAACAAACATGAAGAGTATGCACTAAAATGGAAGAAACAAGATACAGTGGTACCTCGACATACGATCTTAATCCGTTCCGGGACTGAGATCGTATGTCAAGCTTTTCGTAACTCGAGCGAACGTTTCCCATTGAAATGAACTAAAAACAGGGTTCGGGGGGACTTTATCCACGGCAACGCACTCGTAACCGAACAAACAAATTTAAATGAACTTGGATTAATATATACAGACACACTCAAACATATGTTTAATGTAACTTTACACAAAACGGAATTCTAGTTTTGTCTTAATCTTTTGTTACCTTCGTTCTGGCCGGGTTAGCGGTTTGCCACGCCTCCACCCTCACGTTCGCTATCGATGGGCTATTTGCTGTTGTACTATTCCCTTCAAAATATTCCCAAAATGATGCACACAAATGTCCTCACAATAGGATAACGCACGACCACTTGCCAACGACAAGTAGTCTTGAATGAGCGATCACGGGAGCTAACAGGCTAAGGAAGGAATAAGAGCCTACCCACGTATTGATTGTGGGTAATGAAGTTTGATTCTGAGAAAGGGTGCCATTGGCTATGGGTGTTGTGTGCACGAGTATACTTCATGACCCAGAAAGCCCTCTTTTTGCCCGGTGTGCGTTTTCTGGTCCATGTGTAGGCGAAAGTAGTCTGAATAAATCGTTCAGTGCTCGTAGATATCTGTTATACACGAAAGAGATGCGGCAAAATAAGTGCGCTACAATGATAAACAGCCTCTCATGTCATGGACACCTGGCTTGGTCGCATCTCAAAATTTTTCTCGTATCAAGGGCGAATTATTCGATCGTAATTTTCATCGTATCTTGAGCATGTCGTAGGTAGAGCTGATCGTAGGTCGAGGTACCACTGTACACTGCCAAATAAATGTTCTTGTCACTGTTGTTATTTTCAATTGTCTTGTATGCATTGTTCACCCTCGGTCGGGGTGGTGAAGCCATTTCCCGTCTGTAGTTTTATTTTGGAGGATTTTCAGAAGTTCCGGGTGGACGCGTCGCTGTTGCGCAAGCGCGGCGGCGCGGCGCCGACCTCCATAGTCATCAGCAACCACGGCACGGGAAGTCGCACCATCGTCCACGCCAACAGGTGCGTCGCAGAGTGACTCGTTTTGTGTTTCAGGCTGGGTTCGCGGAGACGTCAAACGCCGGACGCTCGGACGCTTTTATTGCAAAGTATCAACTCGATGTTTGTGTGTGCGTGCGTGCGTGTGTGTGCGTCAGTTTCATCGCGGACGACTTCTCCCGTCGGTCCATCGATATTTCAGCCGTGGCGTGGCAGCCCACGGGCCTAACGCCCAGCGCCTGTTGCGTGGTCTGTACGTCGAGTGCCTCTCGCACCGTTCTGCTGGCCGACACGTAAGGGCAAAGGGCGAGGCTGGGGGGGCGGGGCCAGTCCAGGCGGCATCGCCAGTGGGACGGTCTTCCCGCCTTTTTGGAGGGAGTCCGTCCTGGCGGCGGTGTCTGTCGCGGACGCCGCTCCGAACAAGATGGGGGTCTAATGGCGGGTCAGGTGAGACACTGCGGAGCCCCGCCCACTTCTCGGCGGCAGACAAATGCATCATTTGTCCTAGCTTTCTCTTCACAGGTAATCGAATGATTCTCCTAAAGACGGACAGGTCGCCGAATGGACGTTCCGCCGAACGGAGGTTTCGCCGAAACGGGATTCACGCGCTCGCCCTGCCCAGCCGAAAACAGCGTTTAATGATTAAATACAAATACTAGTATTTGCATATACAATACTAGTATTTGTGTTAAATCATTAAACGCTGTTTTCGGCTGGATTTGACCGAATTTGAGAGCATTTTGAGCCGTTTGGCGAATGGACGTATATAGACGTTTTTTTGCCTTATCGCGACATCATCGCAAGATTTTACCAAGGAATTCACTTCCCTGGGCTCGGTTCTAATGTCCAAAGAGCTCCAGTATTTGCATTTAATCATTAAATGCTGTTTTAGGATGGATTTGACCCGATTGCTGTCATTTTACGGCTCGGTTCTGCTACATCTGCCCGCCCAAGAGTGCTTATTCCCGGGCTGACATTGACGGTAGACTCATAAATTGAGAGTGATGAGCGGCAAAGGGAACTGAATAATTGATTTTTACTATCATTTGGACAACACTGGCGGCGGGCCGGATTAAAAATCCCAACGGGCCGTATATGGCCCGCGGGCCGAGGTTGAAAAACTTGTACACACACGATCCGGGGGCGGGGCGAGCGCGCAAATCCCGTTTTGGCGACACCTCCGTTCGGAGGAACGTCCATTCGGCGACCTGTCCGTCTGTCAAACGTCCGTCGGCGAAACGTCTTTAGGCGAATCATCCGGTCACGCTCTTCACAGGAAGTGAGGTCGCTCTGCAGTGGCGTTAATTTCCTTGGGATCCCATTAATTGGGTCTTTTAATTGATTAAAAGCATGCACCAGATACATTTTTGGATGGATTGATTGATTGATTGATAAAACTATTGGCATCAAAATGCAAATGTGTTTGCTTTGAGACAAAATAGCATTTGAGGGAGTCATCGTTTGATGGTTGCTGATGAATTTGCTGATAATGGGCGTGATGTCGACAACGGACCCCCACAGAATGTGCCAATTGGTCCAAAATGGTTGGTCTTGCCCCCAAAATCAAAGATTGGGAGAAATGCCAATCATTGAGAATGGTCACCATTCGGGTGAAAATCAAAAAGCCCCAACCTGCGGAAGTCAATTGGCATCGTATTTTCCCGTGTGCGGTCGATTGGTCGCCGGTCTTTTGGTCGCCGGTCTTTTGGTCGCGGTCTTTTGGTCATGGTCTTTTGGTCGCGGTCTTTTGGTCGCCCCGACCACGACAACGGGCGACCAAAAGACCGGCGACCAAAACAAGGTAAAAGAACATGGTCTACGCATGAATAAAAGCCAACAATGGCCATGGGCAGTTTCACTGAGCCCACGTGTGAGTGTAGAAGAGTTTGTATGTAAATGCGCTGTCCCTTTAAGAAGCGACGTCAGTTCAGTCAGGGTCTTAACAAGTTCTCCAACAAAAAAATAAAAGTACGGGAAATTTGGAGATTTTCTTTAGCCAAATAATTAATAGGGCATTAAGTATGACTAAATAGTCATTTGCAGTTTGTATTTAGGGAATTTGAGCAACGATTTAAATGGTAATTATCAATAACCTTCCGCTCGACCAAAAGACCGGCGACCAATCGACCGTGTACCGTATTTTCCAACTAGGTCAGGAAAAAGAAAAAGTTGGATTTTTGCCGGAAAATGTGGGCCCGTTAAAGAAACGCGACTTGTCCGGAAAATGGGGGGGGGGAATGGACGTTTTGTTTTGCGGCTCATTCTAATCCGTCGCCGCCGCCGCCTCGTCCGTCCCCAGCAACATCGCCGAGGTGACGTCGGAGGACTTTGACGCCGTGGACTTGAGCGCCTTCAAGTGGATCCACTGGGAGGTAAGCGGTGCATTTGATGGGATGGCGTGACCTGACCCTGACCTGACCTTTAAACGACCTCTGCCCTCCTTTTCCACCGCAGGGGCGGAACGCCGACGAGCAGGTGAAGATGATGGCCAGGGTGGAGCGCCACAACCAAACGGTGGCGCCGGAGCAGAGGATCGTGGTCTCCGTGGAGATCGAGAAGCCCCGAGAGGAGCTCTATCGGCTTTTCCCTTGCGCCGATGTGGTGGGTGGCCTTTTTCCTTCTCCCATTGTTGACGCAAAATGAAGAAATGTTCATTGGCGTCAGTGGCGGACAATGAATTTCAAAAAGAATCCAATTCCTTGACAGTGGTTTTGTCTCTTTTGTCAGGTGTTTGCTAGCAAAGACGTGGCTCGCCACCTGGGCTTCGGGACGCCCGCCGACGCCCTGCGAGGACTCCGACCTCGACTCCGTCCCGGGTCAGTGCTAACCTTCTATTTCGCGAGGGGGGGGTTGCCGGAGCCCAATGGCGGCGCCATCTCGTTCCGCTGGCCTCAGATTTTAGAAGACGGATTAATGATTTAAGGCAGGGGTGTCAGACTCTGGTTGGTTGGCGGGCCGTCTTAACGTCAACTCCATTTCATGTGGGGTGGACCATTTTAGATATAATATTTAGATTTTTTATTTTTATAAATGGATTAAAAGCCCTGAATATTCTGTTTTTTATAGATCTAAAACAATGTTTATTTGAGCTTTTTTTTATATATATTTTTTGATTTCACAAAATGCTTTTTGAACTAAAAAAAACACAGAAAAAATGGATTAGAAAATGACAATGATTGATTTAAAAGGGGTAAAATCAGGAAATTTAATATACATCTATACTCTTCATTTGAATTTGATCCTAAAACAGAAAGTCGGCACTCATCATTTACTTTCTCAGGCCACACAAAATGATGGGGCGGGCCAGATTTGGCCCCCGGGCCGCCACTTTGACACGTGATTTAAGGCCTCAAATTGCCAATTGAATTATTTAAAGAGCGCCAACGATGCTCTTTATGACGGCGCCAGACATCCCATCCGTTGGAAGCGGGAGGGCACGGCGGTAAACCAAAGACGGAGTCCCGCTTCCAACGGATTGGACTTCCACCGGGATTGGACTCATTGAAACGGAAAACCAAAGCAAGTGCGGCGAGCCAGCCCTTCATTTGACAGACAAACGGCGCCAAACGGCAAGATTAACAGGCGCGTCCGGCTCTTAGCGTCCGACACTTAGCGTCCGACACTTAGCGTCCGACACTTAGCGTCCGACACTTAGCGTCCGACACTTAGCGTCCGACACTTAGCGTCCGACACTTAGCGTCCGACACTTAGCGTCCGACACTTAGCGTCCGACACTTAGCGTCCGACACTTAGCGTCCGACACTTAGCGTCCGACACTTCTCCTCCCCTCAGCGCCGTCCTGATCTGCGCCTGGGCCGAGCAAGGGGCGGACGCGGCCGACGGCGACGGGACGCCGCTGCATTCCGACGCCTTCCCGCCGGAGCGCCTGCTGGACACGCTGGGGGCCGGCGACACCTTCAACGCGGCCGTCATTCACCGTCTGGCCGGCGGCGCCCCCCTGCGAGAGGCGCTGACCTTCGGCTGCAAGGTGGCGGGCGCCAAGTGCGGTTTCCACGGCTACGACGACATCGCCCGCGCCGCCCTGGACTGACGGTCCGACGCCGGTCCCAATAAAAGCGAAAGCGGCCCTGCCGACACTCTTTGGCGCGTTCATGTTGAGACGGGAAGAGGGGAGGGGGCGTCGTCCTTCCCCCCACGCTCTTTTTGCCGCCGCCGTCGTCCGATCCGGCGCCCCCCCGGTTTCCCGGCGGATCGGACGCGGGAGGCGGCCCGGCCCGCGCCTTTACGGGCCAGCCCCCGCCATCTCCCTCAGGCCTTTGCTGAAGTGGAGGTTGGCGCCGATCACGATAAAACCCTGCGGGAGGGGGGCGGGGGTCAAAGGCCATCCGTCAGGGTCAGAAGGTCGCCATTGATTTTCAAATCAAAGTTATTCCATCCGGATTCATTTCACCGTTTCATTCCTTTTCCGTAGCGCATGTAGTTAAACATTTGAAATCAGATTTCTAAAAACGCACCTTTTTCAAGAATGTAAGTACGTATTTCAAAGAACGAGACGAATAATTATCTTTGTTTTTTCCCCCCCCGAATGGGACTTACATTGTGATATTCCACCACGTCTTCCACGAGGTCCATCCCGTCAGCTAGAGGAATGCGAACGCCGTGCTTGGTCCAGTCTGAAAAAGACGCACGGCGAATGAAGCTGGATCGCCGTCGCCGCCGCCCGCCACGAATTCCTTACTATTGATGAGAGGAACCACCGACATCTGCAGCGCCGTCTTGAGCGGCGACTGGAGAGGAATCAGCTGCAAAAAGGCCCGCCAAGGTCAGAAAGAACGCACAAACAACCCCGCCGGGCCACCAAAACCACCAAAACAAAGCTTCAAAAGACAACGTGGGAGACAAACGGCCACGACGGCTTTTCTCACCGCCAGAGATTCCAGCGCCGATTGGTTGGAGAAGATTTTGAACCTGAAAGAAAGACAAACGTGTTCAGCCCATCCAAGTCATTTGAAGCCAAACGGCGTTCTCGGGATTGGACGCACTTGCGCAGTTCGGCGTGCACGGCCAGGCGTTTTTCTCGGATGAAGACTTTGGCGTTGAAGAGGGTTTCCTGCAAAAGGCGGGAGGTGACGGCTGACCGGCCGCCCCGAAGGACGCCCGGACCGCCCCCCGTACCATGGTCATGCTGCTGAGCCGCACCGGCGGCTGGCCGGCGGGCATCAGCATCACCCGGACGACGGCCGTCATGAGCACCGTGGCCCCGGAGGTCTTGATGACGGTCTTGGGCGCCGCGTTGACGGCCAGCTCCAAGGACACGGGCGAGTCCATCAGCGCCGGGTTCTGCGCCAAACAAACGTGAGCCCCAATTTCAACTCCAAAGGCACAGAAAGGACATTGGCGCCCGTTGTCGCGCTCCGGGCGACCAAAAGGCAGCGACCAAAAGACCGGTGACCAATCGACCGCACACGGGCGCCTCGACCAACCACGCCGGGAAATGAAAGGGAACGAAAGCACGCGCTACTCGCCAGCATCATGATGGTTGCAAAGTAGGTGGTCCTCAGCAGCATCTCCAGGTCTTTGGACATCTGCGACGCAGACCGCCAGGGTTGGGTTTTTTTGACGGCACGCCAACGGGACGGCCGCGCTCACCTTGTCGTTGGTGATGTTCATTTGAAAGACGCCCTCCTTGTAGTAGGAGAACAAACCGCTGTCGAAGAAGAACTCGGACAGCGCCAAGTAGACCATCCTGTCGTACTCCCCGATCAGGGGCTCCGCCGCCGCCGAGTTCACCTGGGGTCGACGCTCATCCGACAGGGGATAAAACATGCCCTGCTCCAAACAAAAATACAAAGTTAACGCTTCTTCCGGCTTAAGAAGAAGGCGAGGGACGCAGACAAGACGAGAGTGGACGTGCAGCTTAGAGGGAACATTGCACACGTCTCACCCGGAAATTCATGTCCAGGCTTTGCGACGTGACCCGTGGGTTGTCCGTCAGCGAATAGTCGATCCCGACGTAGCCGTCCACCTCGCTCCTCACCGGGACCGTCTCCAGCATGGAGTTGACGTGCACCAACGACGCGTGGCGCAGGGCTGGACAGATCTACGTGGCGGACGGACATGGTCGGGAGGATGGAGGGACGAGAGAGGACTCGCCATGGGACCGTGTGCGGTCGTTTGGTCGCCGGTCTTTTGGTCGCCCGGACTTTTGGTCGCGGTCTTTTGGTCGCCTGGACCCAAACAACGGGCGACCAAAAGACTGGCGACAAAACAAGATAAAAGAACACGGTCTACGCATGAATAAAAGCCAACAATGGCCATGGGCAGTTTCACTGAGCCGATGTGTGAGTGTAGAAGAAGAGTTTGTATGTACATGCGCTGTCCCTTTAAGAAGCCACGTCAGTTCAGTCAGGGTCTTAACAAGTTCTCCAACAAAAAACAATCAAAGTACGGGAAATTTGGAGCTTTTCTTTAGCCTAATCATTAATAGGGCATTAAGTATGACTACATAGACATTCGCAGTTTGTATTTAGGGAATTTGAGCAACGATTTCAATGGTAATTATCAATAACCTTCCGGGCGACCAAAAGACCGGCGACCAAACGACCGAGTACCCCGTGGGACGGACCTGCCTGTTGAGGACCAGCCGCATGGCGGTGGTAAGGAACTTGCCCAGGATGTCGTAAACTCTCCTGTGGGGGAAACCGCTGGGTAAACGCAGGAGTGAGGGTTAGCCGACGGCCATTTGTCGCTACCCGAGCGTCCCGCTGAACTTTGCCCTCATCTTCTCGATTTTGGCCCCGCACGTGACGTTGACAATCTTCAGGCGTCCCGCCGCGTCTCGTCCCAGCTCCACGGCCGTGTCGATGTGGACGCCGTTGGCCGAGGCGTTGATGTTGCCCGTGTCGTAGCTGCGGCGCCGGCCAACGTTAGCCGGCGGCGGAGGCGACGACGGCTACGGCGACGACCGTACTGACAAAAACCAGTAGAGCAGCTGTCGGTGCAAGCGCAGTGCGATGGACGAGTTGCGCACGCCGAACATCAAGCCTGCGTCGGGTCGGAAGCTCAGCTCGGCGTTGGTCAAATCGAACTCCTGGATCTGCACGCTGTGAACGCAAGCGGCCATCAGGCGTGCTCGCCAATGGCGGCCCTCCCGTTTCCCGCCCCCTCCTACTTGGTGATGTTGTAGTGGAAGTTGCCCTGGTTGCCGCTCATCTCCGGCACGCGGATGTTACTCAGCTCCTCCTCCACGAACTTCAGCGTCTCCGCCTTGACTAGACGGCGAAAGGAAGAAGGTTGGGACAAACGGACGAACGGAGGCTTGGACGCCCACACCCGTGGCTTACGCAAGTCCAGGCCCTTGCGGGTGATGCGGACTTTGCACCCGGCCGCTTGGAAGCCCGCTGCCGCCGCCATCGCCGGCACCCCGAGCAGCATCGCCGTGGCCAAGAGGACCAAGAGACGGGAGGCGGGGGCCATGGTCGCCACTCCTGGACAAAGCGCAATCGTTTAGGCGTCCGTGCCCGGCCGATCCAAAAAGTTTTCATAGTACGCCATTGCCGTTTTAAAACATGACACTTACTTGGCTTTAAAATGATTGTTTTTGTTTGGAGGACTTGGTGATCCCCAACGTGGCCCAAGAAAAAACACCTGGTCGAGGACAGAGTGACCTAAAGAAGGAGGCCAGCCAGTGACGACCCAAAATCAACACCACGTCACCCGCCAAGGCTCCAAAACCAGCAGGAAGTGACCTGGAAATGCCCTAAAATCAACAAGAATGATTCCCAAATGGACGGCGGCGATCCATTCAAGAAAATCACAAAATGTACCGGAAGGACAAAATGATCCTCGTTTTTTTTAATAGGCAAAACCAAACAAAAAAGATCATTGCGAATGATAGATATACATGAAACGTTTATGGGCTGCCTTTGACGGCGTTAGACGTCCAATCCCTTTGGTCCGGTAAGGGGCCAATGAACGTGTGCCCCTCCCCAGTCCAATTGGACGTCCGTGGCCGTCAGCGGCTTGCAAAATGCATGCAAAAGACATTGAAGATAATCCGTTTGCACTCACAGTTGCTGGAGAAGGAGACGAGCGGTCTTGTCTTAGCCTTGTTTCACTTTTTCTCTCCCGTCTCCTGCTGTTTTTAATCCATTTGACTCCTCCCACTGTGTTTGCGTGCTATGGGGGAGATTTTCTAGTGTGGGTGGTCTCCAAGTAGAGCAGAACTTTCCAGGAATCCCCCCCCCCCACACACAAACACACCGCCCCCTTCCAGCTGCAGGCCGTCACGTCCAATTGCTGCCGGCGAGAAAACAAAATAACTCGGAAAACGAGACAGAGAAATTGTCTGCGGCTGCCATTGACGGAGATAGACGTCCAGTCCAATGGCGGCCAACGCCTCACTCTTAAAGTGCAGTATTTTGGGTCGCTTTTAGATGTTTTCAAGGATTAAAGATGATTGAGGATTAAAGATGACTCATGGAACATTTCGGTGGATTTACAATGATATTAGCATCTTATTAAACAATTCCTTTTTATTGTTTTTTTTTTATTATTAGAAAACCTATTTTAATTCATATTCTGTTGGGTCGCTTTTAGATGTTTTCAAGGATTAAAGATGACTAAGGATTAAAGATGAGTCATGGAACATTTCGGTGGATTTACAATGATATCAGCATCTTATTAAACAATTCCTTTTTATTGTTTTTATTTATTTATTAGAAAACATATTTTGAATCCACATTCTGTTTTCTTGTTAATTTCGTATTGTTTATTCATCCCTCGCGCTTTATTTTGATGAGCTGGTTGACTTCCTCCCCGTCCGAGCTCTCCCGGAAGTCAACGGGACCCACTTCCTGTTTAGCCGCTCCACGTGTAGCAGCGAGTGAATGAGTGAGCTAGCGAGCGAGCGAACGAACAACTTTAGCTTGGAGTTTTAAATTACACTCGCTGACCATGTTTAAGCAACTGGGTCTTATCGGAACCATCCGAGACGACGAACAGAGTCCGGAGGAGGACGACAGCGAGTCCGAAGAGGAGGTAAGCCGACCTCGACGCTCTTTCCATGCGGAGAAGGTCCGCTTCCGGTCGGCTTCAGGCAGAGGCGAACCTAGCAAAAAAAAACAACAGAGAAAAACTGAGAAAAGCGCTGTCCGTCCGTCTGTCTCACTGAAGCTTTATTACTCTATTATTTTATGTCTCGGAAGTATTGTCATTCGTTGACGGCAGACGTGAATTCTGGCATTTGAAAGGGGGTTCTTGCGTTTAGACGTCCAATCTGTTGACAGTGGGAGGCTGGCAACGAGCCACTGGCCTTCGCGGCCAGTAAAAGGTAAGAGGATGGCTTCCTTTGGAATGACTCGACCCCTGTCTTTTCCCCATTTGCAGGAGAAAGCCATCGTCCTGAACCGCAAGAAGAAGTTTGGCAGTCAAAAGGGGGGCGCCAAGTACTTCAGCAGCGACTTTGTGTTCGGCGAGAGAGACGCCGCGCACGACTTGGACGGGGATGACAACTGGCTGGAGCCTGACGTCGCCCAGCAGCTCAAGAAGAAGGTGGGTGAGACGGCGGGCCTCAACACTTGGGAAGTCGGTGGCTCGAGCGGGTCCAAATGGCGCAAAAGTCAAGGCATTTCACCCGAGCGACACGCTAACACACTCCACGAATGCTCCGATGAATTCAGATCTTGTATTTATATACAGTGGTACCTCGGCATACGATCGTAATCCGTTCCGGGACTGAGATTGTATGTTGAGCTTTTCATAACTCGAGCGGACGTTTCCCATTGAAATGAACTAAAAACAAATGAATTCGTTCCAACCCTCTGAAAAAACACCAAAACAGGATATTGGATTGGGAAAAAAATGTTTTATTTCTTCTAATTAACAAAGTAACACAACTAGTGGTTTAATAGTAATAAAATGTGTTTAATAGAAGTAAAATTAGAGGTGGAGGGTACACAGACGGACATAGAAGCAAGGGGGGGACTTAATCCACGGCAACACACTCGTAACCGAACAAACACATTTAAATTAACTTGGATTAATATATGCAGACACACTCAAACATACATTTAATGTAACTTTACACAAAACTGAATTCTAATTTTGTTGTAATCTTTTGTTACCTTGGTTTTCCGGGTTGGCGGTTTGCCACGCCTCCACCCTCATGTTCGCTATCAATGGGCTGTTTGCTGTTGTATTCCCTTCAAAATATTCCCAAAATGATGCCCACAAATGTCCTCACAATAGGATAACGCACAACCACTTGCCAACCAGAAGTAGTCTTGAATGAGCGATCGCGGGAGCTAACTGGCTAAGGAAGGAATAACAGCCTACCCACGAAATGATTGTGGGTAATGAAGTTTTATTCTGAGAAAGGGTGCCATTGGCTATCAATGTTGTATGCACGAGTATACTTCATTACCCAGAAATCCCTCTTTTTGCATGTGCGTTTTCTGGTCCATGTGTAGTGGAAACTCGTGTGAAGAAATCGTTCGGTGCTCGTAGATATCTGTTATACACGTAAGAGATGCAGCAAAAAAGACAGTGCGCTACAATGATAAACAGCCTCTCATGTCATGGCCACCTGGCTTTCTCGCATCTCAAAATGTTTCTCGTATCTAGGGCGAATTATTTGATCGAAATTTTCATCATATCTCGAGCATCTCGTAGGTAGAGCTGCTCGTACCACTGTACATAGAGTTTTGAAATATTGTTGTACACTTTTGTGGTGCAGAGAAATGTGACCACTCTGGACCAGAAGATCGAGCAAGTTCGCAAGAAGAGGAAAGCGCAGGTACGCCGAGGACGCAGCCGACAGCCAGTCGCTGGCCGGTCGCTCTCCCGCTTCATTCTGCTTCCCGTCGGCCGATCAGGAAAAGACCGAAGGAGATTCGGCGGGAAAGAAAGATCTGGCGGTGGAGGAGAAAGAAGAAGAAAAGGTAGACGCTGAGCCTCGCCCAGACGAGGAAGATGAGGACGAGTTCAACTCGGACGACGAGCGCATCCTCACTAAAGCGGGTGAGTCCTTTCTTCTCTCCGTTCGCCCGTAGGCTACCGCGCCATCTTAATTGTTATCGGTCACGTGGGTCCCGTCAGAGACCTTTTGTTCCCTCTGTACCCAATGCAAATCCACTCTCCATTTTCCACCCGCAGACACCTTGAGGGAGAAGCTGCGACGCGGGAAGCGGAGGGAGGTGGCCGAGGAGGAGGAGCAGGGGGAGGTGAGGCGGCGTCAACCCGTCCGGCGAGAATAGGTGCACGCTGACCTTTCGCCGCGTTGACTTCCAGGTGCAGTCGTTTGACGAAGACGCGTCGCGTTTCGACGAGGCGCTCCTTTTCGACGACATGAACCTGTCTAGGCCGGTCCTAAAGGTAGGGGAGGTCCCTCCGGTCCGTCGGGTCTCGAACACGCGACGTGGACGACTCAACCCGCCTACTTTGCAGGCGGTGGCGGCGCTGGGCTTTAAGCAGCCCACCCCCATCCAGAAGGCCTGCATCCCCGTGGGGCTCCTGGGCCGAGACCTGTGCGCCTGCGCCGCCACCGGCACGGGTGAGCGCGCCTGACCGATTGGCCAAAAGCGGCGAGCGAGCGCCGCCCGAGCCACCGCGTCTTCTTCCTTCAGGAAAGACGGCCGCCTTCATGCTGCCCGTGTTGGAGCGCTTGGTGTACAAGCCCAGGACGTCGCAGGTGACCCGCGTGCTGGTCCTGGTTCCCACCCGAGAGCTGGGCATCCAAGTTCACTCGGTGGCGCGACAGTTGGCACAGTTCACCTCGGTCACCGTCTGCCTGGCCGTGGGTGGGTGCCCCGCCCCCGCCGCGTACGCCAAACGCAACCCATGTAGATGAGCGTCATAAAAATAAAAAACCCCGACCCGAAACAAAACAACGCAGGCGGCTTGGACCTCAAGTCCCAGGAGGCGGCGTTGCGGGCCTGTCCGGACGTCCTGATCGCCACTCCGGGGCGTCTCATCGACCATCTCCACAACACGCCCAGCTTCGAGCTGGGGCACATCGAGATCCTCATCCTGGACGAAGCCGACAGGTAAGCCGGCGGCGGCGGCGAGCGCCACGGGCCGCCGCGACATGGCCTCATGGCTCCGCCCTCAGGATGCTGGACGAGTACTTTGAGGAGCAAATGAAGGAGATCATCCGGATGTGTTCCTACACCCGTCAAACCATGCTCTTCTCCGCCACCATGAGCGAGGAGGTGAGCCGCTGGCAAGCCACGGGGTCGCCCCAAACGCCCTTCTGAAAGCGGAGCCCCGCCCACCCACAGGTGAAGGAGCTGGCGGCGGTGTCGCTGAAGAAGCCCGTCCGCATCTTCGTCAACAGCAACACGGACGTGGCGCCCTACCTGCGCCAGGAGTTTGTGCGCATCCGGGCCGGGAGAGAGGGCGACCGCGAGGCCGTGCTGGCGGGTAGGTGGGCCACGCGAGCGCTCGTCCGTCCGGCGCCCAATCATTTGACGCCGTCGGGCCCGCAGCTCTGCTCACCAGGAGCTTCCAGGACCGCACCATGGTCTTCACGCAGACCCGCAAGCAAGCTCACCGACTGCACATCCTGCTGGGGCTGATAGGCCTGAAGGTCGGCGAGCTGCACGGAGAACTCAGCCAGAACCAGAGGCTGGAGAACCTCAGGTGGGTACACGGTCGATTGGTCGCCCGGAAGGTTATTGATAATTACCATTTAAAATGGTTGCTCAAATTCCCTAAATACAAAATGCGAATGACTATTTAGTCATACTTAATGCCCTAGTAATTATTAGGCTAAAGAAAAGCTCCAAATTTCCCGGACTTTTATTGTTTTTTGTTGGAGAACTTGTTAAGACCTTGACTGAACTGACATAGCTTCTTAAAGGGACAACGCATGTACATACAAACTCATACACTAAAAACGTTGGCTCAGTGAAACTGCTCATGCCCATTGTTGGCTTTTATTGATGCGTAGACCGTCTTGTTTTACCTTGTTTGGTCGCCGGTCTTTTGGTCGCCCGTTTTTGCGGTCCGGGCGACCAAAAGACCGGCGACCAATCGACCGCACGCGCCTCAGGTGCGCCCCAATGATGGGGCAGAGCATCAGAAGAAGAGCCGCTTTCTTTATTTTATTTCTTTCTTTCCACGCGCAGGCGCTTCAAGGACGACCAGATCGACATCCTGGTGGCCACCGACGTGGCGGCCAGAGGCCTGGACATCGACGGCGTCCAAACGGTGAGCGCTCGGTCGCCCGAGCCAACGACCCCCGTCCCCAGTGCTGAACACCGTCTTTTTTTTTTGGGGTCAGGTGATCAACTTCACCATGCCGTCCACGGCCAAGCACTACGTCCACCGCGTGGGGCGTACGGCCCGGGCGGGGCGCTCGGGACGCTCCGTCTCGCTGGTGGGCGAGTCGGAGAGGAAGATGCTCAAGGAGGTGGTCCGGTCGGCCAAGAGCGCCGTCAAGGCGCGCGTGCTTCCCGCCGGTACGTAGACGACGACGGCCGCCGCCGCCTCTCTTTGCCGCCCCATCGACCGTGGGGTTCTTTCAGACGTGGTCCTCAAGTTCCGCGACCTGATCGGCAAACTGGAAAAAGACGTCCAGGCCGTGATCACCCTGGAGAAAGAAGAGCGCGAGATGGCCGCCACCGAGGCCAAGGTCAGACCCGAGTCGCATTTTCTTTGCCCAAAGCGTCATTTTTGGCGTTTCGTGACGGCGCTCCCCGTCCCGTCCTTTCAGTTGAGCGTGGCCCAGAAGCGTCTGGGCGGCGCGGAGCCCCAAGAGCCTCAGCGCGTTTGGTTCCAGACGCAGCAGGAGAGGAAGCAGATACGCGGTGAGTAGCGGGAGGGCCGGCGTCGCCGCCGTGGCGCCCGACTGACGGCCTCTTGCCTGTCGCCGCGACGCAGTCAACAAGGCGCTGCAGGAGTTTGACTTGGCTCTACGGGGAAAGAAGAAGCGCGACAAGTTCATCAAGAGCGGCAAGAACAAGAAAGACATGACGGTGGGTAACGGCCAAAGCCGGCGTTTACGGGCCGCGGCTAAAGCTAAAGACTGACCCCGCCCCTCCCTCTCGTAAAGCCCGAGGAGCGTTCGCAGTTCGAGATCCTCAAGGCGCAGATGTTCGCCGAGCGAGCCGCCAAGCGAGAGCGGCGACCCAAGAGAGCCAGGGCCATGGCCGACGAGCCCGGCCAGGGCGCGCCCACCGCCAAAGGTGGGTTCAACGGAAAGGGCGTCATTTCAAATACAGTGGTACATCGACATACGATCTTTATCCGTTCCGGCACTGAGATCGTATGTCGAGCTTTTCGTCAATCGAGCGGACGTTTCCCATTGAAATGAACTAAAAACAAATGAATTCGTTCCAACCCTCTGAAAAAACACCAAAAACAGGATATTGGATTGGAAAAAAAATGTTTTATTTCTTCTAATCGCCATCTATTAACAAAGTAACACATAACTAGTGGTTTAATAGTAATAAAATGTGTTTAATAGAAGTAAAATTAGACGCATTTTGAAAGGGGAAGAGAGAGACGGACAGAGAGGGGTGGGGGCGTTAATTCGTTCCAACCCTCTGAAAAAACACCCAAAACAGGATATTGGATTGGAAAAACATTTTTATTTGTTCTAATTCGCCATCTATTAACAAAGTAACACATAACTAGTGGTTTAATAGTAATAAAATGTGTTTAATAGAAGTAAAATTGGGCGGTGTTGTGTGCACGAGTATACTTCATTACCCAGAAAGCCCTCTTTTTGCCCGCACATGCGCGTTGTGCGTTTCCTGGTCCAAACTCGTCTGAATAAATCGTTCAGTCCTCGTAGATATAGTAGTTCTACACGAAAGAGATGCGGCAAAAAAAGACAGTGCGCTACAATGATAAACAGCCTCTCATGTCATGGCCACCTGGCTTGGTTGCATCTCCAAATTTTAATCGTATCGCGAGCGAATTATTTGATCGAAATTTCCGTCGTACCACGAGCATGTTGTATCACGAGGTACCACTGTATAATCAATGTAGGGGCCAAGTATTTGATTTGACGTTTTGGCGCTCCAAAAGTTGAACGTTGAGGATGGAAATGATAAGCCCGCTCGGACAATTTTGAGGGGGGAAAAAGACAATTGTGTGATGACGAAGCCTTCCTTTCCGCAGCCAATAAGAAGAAGGCAGCCGGCGGCCGCCAGTCGGCCTTCGACAAAGAGCTGACCCACGTCAGCGACAAAGCCCTCAAACACTACAGAGCCGGGTCAGTGATGGCGAGCCGCGGATAGACGCCGGTCTATCGTCGTCGTCGGCGTCCTCCTCACCTCACCTCACCTCGTGTTTCTTCCCCCTCCGTAGGCCATCCTGGAACGACAGGAAACGACTGGGCTTGGACAAGAAGCGCCCGGGCGGCTCCAGGTACGTACGTCCGTCGGGTCGAGGGAGAAGCCCTCGTTATCCCTCATGTCGGCTCGCGTTTTGACGTCGGCGTCTCCTCTCGTGTGTCCACCAGATTCAAGAGGAAGTGAGCCAAGGTGTGGTGACCACGACGACGCCATGTTTTGAAATAAAGACCGAGGTCAACTTTTTTTCCTCACGAGAGCCCTGTTCTTTTTTCTACTCCGATGAACAACATGAAAAGGGGCTTCTTTGCTAACTTCCATCCATGGTGAAGAAATGGACGGACATTCCCAGTATTAAATGGCCATGGTGGTTTATACACGTTTATTTCTTATAGAATGCAAACAAACCCAAAAATACTGTACACGTGGAATAAAACAAATGAAAAGGAGAAAAAGTGGCATCCGTGGCTTCACTTGTGGAATGTTGAGTGCAGGTGCGCTTTTCGTTTTGCATCATTTTGAATGATTAAGTTTACAAATAAGTCGGCAGTTTTAATATCATATCATTTTCCTTATTGTTGTGTCTCTGTCTTGAGGGTATAGATAGAGGTAATGACGGTTCTATTTTTGAATTTGAACGAAAACACAAATAGATCATGGCGTCCTGCCTGGAAACAATAGGGCGTAACCTCTACGCGATAAAGTAGCCAATCCCATTCGAGTAGCCCGTCTCCTGCAGCCAATGACATTGCAGCGAGGTCTCGTCGCTTCGCCGTGACGCGTCAATTCTCATCTCCTGTTGCGCCGGCGGTCGCCAGCTTGTCTCGCGAGAACTGCATGCGCCATTTCAAGTCGAATAAGTTAAGTCGCGCCGAGCTGACGACGGTAGAGCGGACAAAGTCAACCGCGGACACGGTTTTCACCCATTTCGAAGAGCCGAGTGCCGAGGTAAAATGCTCCTACCTCGTCGCCTGGACTTTTCACCTCTCCTCGAACCGGGAATGTGTACCGAACGCGGACGAGAGACCCGTCGCTTGTTAGCACCGGAAGCTAACGGCTAACTCGTTGCGCCTCCGAGGCCTCGTGATAAATGAACTAGCAATATGGCCACGAGCTTGCTTGATACGCAACCGAGTGGCCGCTTCGAGTCGTGGGGAAGCCGTAGCCGTAAAGTCCGGTCAATTTTGTTTTGTTTGTTTCTTATTTCATCCAATGTTGTGCTCCGAAAGCGCGCCCGAGCCTCGACGAGATGCTAACGGGACATTCGCGTCTACCGTCGAGTCAGCCTCCAACCTTAACCCCTCAAAAAAGCACCTTAAGGACAGGGAAGGCAAGAAATGCATATATATATATATACACCCAAAATGATTCTGACGAGGTTGCTGGCTTGCTCCCACACAAATGTTGAACATTTCTCAGTTTGTAAATATCTTCTCATTCATTTGTATCAACTCGACAAGCTCACTAGATCGTCCGAGCTGGGAGTCCATCTATTGGATTTCAATTATTGTTGCACTGATACCATTAATTTTCCTAGCCTGGTGTCGTAAAAACGGTATCGGACGATGGCGACGATACTTTACTGCATTGTAAAAAACGAATGTGTAGTGCAGGCTCCCTCCCAATAGGCAAAGTTCTACTAAAGTCAAGGTAGTGGTGCATTTAGAGCAAACATCACCAAATACGGAGAAACCGCTTGTGGATTAGTCTTTCGCCTTTGGTCTCTGAATAAGTTTAACGAACGGATGTCATTTGTTTTTGCAGATCAGCGGTCAGATGGCGGACGACCTGGACATCGAGGCCATGCTGGAGGCCCCTTACAGGAAGGTGAGCAGCTTTTATTTTTGGGCTCTTCTCAAACACCGACCGCTTTGCTCAGAACTCCCGAACGCCAGCGCCTTGTCCGGCGCGGGCGTCAAACCCGGGGACCCGATCCGACCCCCTCCCCCCCTATCACCTCGGGTGGCCCGCGGAGGAACCACGTGAACCCGCTTCTCGGTCCTGGGACATGTGCCCGATCAAATCACGACTTGGGGAATCGTATATTTTCAGATGGAAATAGGCGCAAAAAGATCAGGCGGTCTCGCTGCGTGTTGCCAGTTGAAATGGACTTGATGTCTAGAAGTGTCGTGGGCAGGGAATGAGCTACAAACTTATATGGGGGCATAACTGTCTATGTCATGGGTGTTAGACTCGGGTTGGTTCCTGGGCCGCTTTAACGTCAACTTGATTTCACGTGGGCCGGACCATTTTAGATATAATATTTAGATTTTTTTATTTTATAAATGGATTAAACGAACTGGATTAAAAGCCATGAATATTCCGTTTTTATAGATCTAAAACAATGTTTATTTGAGCTTCTTTATATATTTTTAGATTTTACGAAATGCCTTTTGAACTAAAAACAGAAAAAATGGATTTAAAAAATTACAATTATTGATTAAAAGGGGGAAAATCAGGAAATTTAATATACATCTATACTCTTCATTTGAATTTGATCCTAAAACAGAAAGTCGGCACCCATCATTGACTTTCTTGGGCCACACAAAATGATGCGGCGGGCCAGATTTGGCCCTTGGGCCGCCACTTTGACACATGTGGTCTATGTGGATTATTACTTTTGAATGAGTTTATGGTCAAACAACATGTTTCCTACGTGGAGTTCAAGGTGTCAGGTTTTGGGCCCTGAGTTCGCGGAGAGGCGCTGTTGAAGCTGCGTCTTGTGTGGCAGCACAGAAGACCGTAGGCTGGTTTGAAGCTTTCTGTGTGGGCCATAATCGAGCATATTACCATCACTTGCTGCGGGCCAGCTAGGTGAGGGAGGGAGGGAAGTGGCTTTATAAGCATGTTTGATGTTAGAATAAACATGGTTTCGAAAAAGCGATGGCTAGCTAGCGATACCGTAGCGTCGGGGATTTGCGGGTGTAGCCGAAAGCAGCGTGTCGGCGGTTGAAGTTGTTGAAAAGGCTTTAGGCATGTGTTTTTGAGGTTTGACAAATGCTGCGGTTTTGCCCGAAGGAAAATAAAGTAGGTTTGCTTCGTCGTTGCTGGTTCTGAAGCTCGCTTCTCAACGAATCACCAAACGGGATGCGTGTCGTCGTCCGGCCGGGGTCTGAGTCGTCACCCGGGAGGACGGTAGACGGGCGCCGCGCTTTGTCGGCTCCCGGCGGTTCCTCTTTCCTCCTTAGTGCCCGTCAGACGGCCATAGTTTGTGGGCCCCCCACCCCAAGGACCCCGAAGGAGGCGGCCTTTGGCGGGGGTAGGTGGGCGGGGCGGAAGCAGCGGAAACGGCGGCTAAAAGGGACGCGGGCCGGGCGCGCTGGCGAGTTGACTTGACGCAAGACTCCTGTCTGCTGCAGGGCCCTTTGAGAGGCGTCCCGGCGAGGAAGAAGAGCCCCCGCTCGGCGGCCCGCCCGCCCTCCGCTCTGACCCCCCCTCCCCTCGGCACACGAACAAAGTCTGTTTCAATGTCACTCACTCGATCTCCATATTTTCTCTTGCCCTGCCTCCCCTTCCCCCGAATTCCCCCCCCCGATGTCGCGTCCGCCGCCTCACGCTCTTCTCTGTCGACCCCGCTAGGACGACAAGATCGCCAGTCCCAATGGGGGGGACGAACCGGCCAAGAGGTACCCGCCGCCACCACCGCCGTTGTCGTCACGCGCGTCTCGCCGGCGGAGTCGTTTCAAACGGATTGAATTTTCACCCGCGAGAAAGCCGTTCGTATCGGTGGCGGGCCCTGAGTTTTTTGTCGATGTCCCGCCAATGCCCTCCCACTTCAAATGCATCCGCTTCCAAATGAAAAGGGATTGTTTCTCCGGTCGAGGACATGATTGGAATGTCCTCGTTATGGCTCGGAGGGGAAGGCGGCCTCCCGCCAGTAGGGGCCGCCGATCCAAACGAGTGTATGCTCGTCGGCGTGCAATCTGTTTGAAGTGGGAGGGCCAGAATCTGGCAACCGGGGAAAACGCAAAAGATGTCCCCTGGGTCTCCTATCCGCCGCCCTCCATCGGGCCTTTGGTGACGGGGGCCCTCCGCGCCGTCCCGGCAGGAAGAAGCGGAGCCGCAGTCGCGAGCGC
The DNA here is from genome assembly GCF_051989625.1 of Stigmatopora argus. NCBI lineage: Eukaryota > Metazoa > Chordata > Actinopteri > Syngnathiformes > Syngnathidae > Stigmatopora > Stigmatopora argus. The sequence continues at coordinate 893,795 of NC_135392.1, forward strand.
AAGCGCAGCAAGAGTCGCGAGAGGAAGCGCAGTCGCAGCCGCGAGCCCAAACGCAACCGCGAGAAGCGGCGCAGTCGCAGCCGAGAGCGCCGGCGGAGCCGCGAGAGGGGCGGACGCTACAGAGACTACCACAAGACGTGAGTCCCCGCCGGTCGGATCGGGTCGAGTCAAGCCGAGTTGGTGACCGCCTGACCTCCGTCGCCAGGCGCAAACGCTCCAGAAGCCCCGTGAGGAGAGAGAAAAGTCCTGTCCGCAGAGACAAGAGTCCCATCAGGAGGGAGAAAAGTCCTAACAAGTGAGACAATATTTTGCAAAAAGCTTTCAAAACAAAATGAATCATCTTGCATGATACGGCAGAGAAACAAAACAAAAGTTAGGTGTCCCCGCGGTGTCGTCTTGGTCTGGTTGACGTCATTTTGAAATCTGAACCCCACCCTCTGTCTCCCTCGTCTGGAAAAGACCACTGCTGGACAATTTGACCCCGGAGGAACGAGACGCCCGCACCGTCTTCTGCATGCAGCTGGCCGCCCGCATTCGTCCCCGAGACCTGGAGGACTTCTTCTCGGCCGTCGGCAAGGTAACGTTGGGGGCGGGCCAGGCGAGACTCCGCCCACGGCGAGACACCGTGGCCTCCTCCTCACGCTCCGGCGCTCGACAGGTTCGGGACGTGAGGATGATCTCGGACAGGAACTCGCGGCGCTCCAAGGGCATCGCCTACATCGAGTTCGTGGAGGCCAGTTCCGTGCCTCTCGCCATCGGACTGACGGGGCAAAGGCTGCTGGGAGTTCCCATCATCGTGCAGGCCTCGCAGGTAACGCAAGTCCGCCCGGGGATGAAGGGGATTTTCAACCGTTATGCGGCAATGGCGTCTACCGCCGACGAACCCGTTTAAAACCAACGCCACTTTCCCTTCGTCCAGGCCGAGAAGAACCGAGCGGCGGCGGCCGCCGCCGCGGCCAACAACCTCCAGAAGGGCTCATCCGGACCCATGAGGCTCTACATCGGCTCGCTGCACTTCAACATCACGGAGGAGATGCTGAGAGGAATCTTTGAGCCCTTCGGGCGGGTGAGTGGTCGGACGCGGTGGCGCGGAAGTCGGCGGGGGGTGGGCTGACGCCGTGCGCCGCCCCCAGATCGACGGCATCCAGCTGATGATGGACAGCGAGACGGGTCGCTCCAAGGGGTACGGCTTCATCACGGTGAGTCCCGGGCGGTTCAGCGCTTTGGTTGGGGCATTTCGAGTCGGCCCCGACCGACAATGCGACGACGCTCTCAGTTCTCAGACGCCGAGTGCGCCAAGAAAGCGTTGGAGCAGCTGAACGGCTTCGAGCTGGCCGGTCGGCCCATGAAAGTGGGCCACGTGACGGAGCGCAGCGACGGCTCGGCCGCCGCCTCCCTGCTGGACAGCGACGAACTGGAGCGCACCGGCATCGACCTGGGCACCACCGGCCGCCTGCAGCTCATGGCCCGCCTGGCCGAAGGTGGGTGGCGTTGCGTTTTGAGTTTTTTTTCCCCCTTTTCTGCCCATCCGAGACTAGCCGTGGGTCCACAAACTGACAGCGACGCACGCCGCTTAGTTTTTTTCCTTCTTTTTGCCGCTCTCCAAAGGGACGGGCCTGCAGATCCCCCCGGCTGCCCAGCAAGCCCTGCAGATGAGCGGCGCCATCGCCATCGGCGCCATGGCCGCCGTCTCAGGTGAGACCCCGCCCCTTGCCATCCCCAAACCCCCCCCACGGCTAACCACCCGGCTCCGCAGCTGCCATGAACCCGTCGGCCAACCTCAACATGAACCCGCCGGCGCTCAACCTTCCTTCTCAGCCGTTGGCCACGCACTGCTTCCAGCTCTCCAACATGTTCAACCCCAGCAGGTGCGCAAGTGGACTGTTTTTAATGCCGCAAAATTGTTTGTTTGAATGATTATTTTTGCGCCACCGGGCAGTGAGGATCAATCAGGCTGGGAGGTGGACATCCAGCATGACGTCATCGAGGAGTGCAACAAACACGGCGGCGTGGTGCACATCTACGTGGACAAGAACTCGGCGGAGGTACGTGAATGCATGCGTGCGAACCCGTGTGCGGTCGATTGGTCGCCGGTCTTTTGGTCGCCCCGACCGCGACAACGGGCAACCAAAAGACCAGTGACAAAACAAGGTAAAACAAGACGGTGTACGCATCAATTAATGCCAACAATGGCCATGAGCAGTTTCACTGAGCCGACATGTGAGTGTAGAAGAGTTTGTATGTACGTGCGCTGTCCCTTTAAGAAGCGACGTCAGTTCAGTCAGGGTCTTAACAAGTTCTCCAACAAAAAACAATGAAAGTCCGGGAAATTTGGAGCTTTTCTTTAGCCTAATAATTACTAGGGCATTAAGTATGACTAAATATAGTTTGTATTTAGGGAATTTGAGCAACGATTTAAGTGGTAATTATCACTTAACCTTCCGGGCGACCAATCGACCGTGTACCGTGCGAACCAACGAGCTCCGCGCTTTTGACACTGGACCTTCTCTCTCCCTCCCACCAGGGCAACGTCTACGTCAAGTGTCCGTCCATCCCCGCCGCCATGGCGGCCGTCAGCGCTCTTCACGGACGATACTTTGGCGGTGAGTTTGCGCCCGCCTTTTCCATGAAAATGCTCCAAAACGAATGGGGCTCAGCGAACGAGCCTTTGTTATAATATATTCATTGTTGAACGTCAGGCATAAAGTAACATTGACAGTTGTAAAAAAAAAAAAAAAAAAAAAAAAAAAATATAATAAAAAATCAATAATACATCCCCCCGGAAGTGAGGGACTTTTCTTAAAGCGGAATGTGTATTTCCTAGGCAAAATGATCAAGGCGGCGTACGTCCCGCTTCCCGCCTACCACAACTTGTTCCCGGACGCCGCCACGGCGACGCAGCTGTTGGCCCCGCCCCCTCGCCGATGACTCGGAAGCCTCGACGCCGGAGGTCGACCGGGCGGGCGGTAGCCGTTGGACGAATGAGCCGGCTCCGTCTGCCCCGCCCCCTTTGTCAGAACACAAATCGGTCTTGTTTTTCTAATCGAATCCTTCATTAAACTTTATTTTCAAGTCACCAAGCGCAAGCGTGGCTCTTCCTTGGGAACGTATCCGCCAATCTGGATTTGCCGTACCGCGAAAATGCAACGGGTAATCTTAACGAATTTCACGCGCAAGATATTTATTCAATTTTCTTAAGGGTACGGTTAAAACGCAGTGTGGATGGAGTATAAGAGTAGCTAGAGATGTCCTCTGCTAAAAGCCACCGACTTTGTCTGGAACCGAGAAAGCTTGATTTTTGGAATCAACTCAAAAATAATAAATGTCACTTGAACCAAGCGCACCGACCGGTAGGACTTTTAAACTTCATATTGGTGGAGTAGTAACTAGGTCGTTTTGATTTGGAGAGGTCCTCTATTCATGTTGAGCAATCTTGGCCAGAAATCATGATTTACAGCATGAAAAAAATGAGTTTGAGTTTGATTTATTTCATAAAGGGACTAGTTGTGTTTTTTTAGTGTGGTTTAGGGTTAGCTCCAAGTCAAGTGCCATGGCTTAACCGCAGTTCCTTACAAGTATTGGACGAATATGCGCAGAATTACACCGTCAAGGTCACCCGTTACCCAGTGCTCACCACGGGGCCACTCCCTTAATTGCTGTTCTTTATATCTATTGACATTTAACGACACTAAAACGGTATGACTAGTACGTACTACTAGTGTCGCTTCAAAATGTCATATTGCCGTTTCCCGGTGCACCTGAACGCCTCAGCGCCTATGCGTGCCGCGTGCAAAGAAAACGAATGGGAGGAAAAAAACAACCGAAAGCCTAGCTAAATAACAGTTTCCCTCAAAGCTCACCTTCGCCTCGGCTTCTGTTCGGGCCCGCTATTGGCTCGGTTCGGTTCGCTTCCGCACTCGAAGAGCTAGGTGAGTTCTCGCTCCGGGTTCAGTGTGCCCTCCCACCACTACCACGAACGCGGTTCTTCCGTCGCGACGAAAGCTAGCTCGGCTAGCACGCTAGCAGGCTAACCGGCCCGCCCACCGCACCGCACCGCGAAGAGGACGGCTGGCCGGAGCGAGGCTCTCCTCTTTGGGGTGGAGTGGAGCCGTCCGGGACGCTTGACCGCTCGAGCCCCTTCCTCGGGCTTGGTGGTCTGGTATAGGGGCGCTCCGCCTCTTCGAACCACGACAGCTCTCGTTGCCGCTTTCGCGTTCCGTTATTTCACGTTAATTGGATTTCCCCGCAATCGCAAACGAGCAGCAAAACCACCAAAACAGGGAAGCCTTAGACTTAGAGCAATTTCTGCCTATTGGAAAAGTACCGTAACTCAGCAAATATTTGTTTCCCCAAAGTTGAATTCTCTGGATGCCATTAAGGATGCTAGATGTCCAATTTTATTGGAACTGGGAGGGCAACTGCATATTGAAATCTACTGCCAGGAACCCAGAGATGGCTTTTCCTTGTCTATTTGTGCCCCCTGGCATTAAAACCTGCCAAAGTAGGCGCAAAACCCAAACCCATGGAAAACTGAGAGCGGGCAAATCCCCCAAATCGTACAGACCGCCGCCCCATCAGTGACTTTTGCTCGCTTCCATGATGCAAACACGGCTATAATGTCACAGTCCTACTTTTGGTGGTTTGTCTTTGATACGTCATGACGTATAAGACCGATGTGTCCCTAGATGATGTCACGCTTGTTTATGAGCGCTCGCGATGCTCGCCTTCTTGTCTGTGATGAGCGTGTTTGCTCTTGCGGGGGGCGAACGGACCGACCCACCCAAGAACCGACCCACCGACCGGAAGAAGGACGGACCGCGCGTCAGAGGAGGACATGAGCGGCGCCGAGTGCTTCGGCTGCGGCCGAGCCGGTCACTGGATCAAAAACTGCCCTGACGCGACCAGGGGTCAACGAGGGAGGGGAAGAGCCAGGCCCAAAGGTGACACACCGCCGCCGCCCTCGCCGTTTCCGGCGCCTCCGTGACCGGCCTGTCGTCTCGACAGACACCTTCTGCTACCGATGCGGCGAGCGAGGGCACGTGGCCCGAGACTGCGAAAGGACGGAAGACGGTGAGTTTGCACGAGCATTTTGGGATGGGGGAGTGGCCAAAAAAAACGATGGCTGGCGCCCCCTGCAAACTTAATTTAATTGGGGGCACTGCTAGGTCTCTTCATATTTATTTTCTTGTCAAAATGATGCCCAACAGTCCGTGAATATTAGGGGAAAAACTGGATTTACAGTGTTACCTTGACATACGATCTTAATCGGTTCCGGGACTGAGATCGTATGTCGAGCTTTTCGTAACTCGAGCGGACGTTTCCCATTGAAATGAACTAAAAACCAATGAATTGGTTCCAATCCTCTGAAAAAACGCCAAAAACAGGATATTGGATTGGAAAAAATGTTTTATTTCTTCTAATTCGCCATCTATTGTCTTTTCGTCGTCGGTCTTTTGGTCGCCCGTTGTCGCGGTCGGGGCAACCAAAAGACCACGACCAAAAGACTGCGACCAACAGACCGTCGACCAAAAGACGGGCGACCAATCGACCGCACACGGAAACTTGTCTGAATAAATCGTTCGGTGCTCGTAGATATCTGTTTAGACGAAAGAGATTTGGCATAAAAAGACCTCTCATGTCATGGCCACCTGGCTTGGTCACATCTCGAAATTTTAATCATATCGTAGGCGAAATATTCGATCCAAATTTTTGTCATACCACAAGCTGATCGTAGGTCGAGGTACCACTGTATTTCCATTATTGTTTGGGAATTCGAGTCGGGGGGACTGGCAACGACCGGCCGGCACCGTCTCCGGTCGCGTAGCGGGAGTGTTTCTTTGGCCACGCCCGCGCTCCTGGCCCAGATGGTTTTGGTGTGCTTTTGCCTTCAGCCTGTTACAACTGCGGGCAAGCCGGTCACATCTCGCGGGAGTGCCCCGAGCCCAAGAAGGAGCGCCAGCCCCTGTGCTACAACTGCGGCAAGGCGGGTCACGTGGCCCGGGAGTGCCAGCACGCCCACGAGCAAAAGTGCTATTCCTGCGGCGGCTCGGGCCACATCCAGAAGGGCTGCCACAAGGTCAAATGCTACAGGTCAGACGCGGAAAAGGGGAAAAATGCAGTTTGCTAGCGCCGTTCCGTCAACGCCGCTCCATCAACGCCGGGCCTTCCTGTTTCGTCAGGTGCGGCGAGCTGGGTCACGTGGCCATGCACTGCAAGCAAGCGTCCCAGCTCAGCTGCTACAACTGCGGCAAGGCGGGACACCTGGCCAAGGAGTGCGGCGAGGACGAGCGGGAGGCCTAGCGACGCCGGGGTCGTTGTTGTACATTGTAAATGAAAAAATCCTTTTCTACCTTTGCAAAGGTGCTTTTTCTTGCTGCCAAAAAAAACAAAAAACTATCCTTTTTCATGTTCCGGCAGAAGTTGGACAAATGTTATTTTTGTACAATATGTATCATGGTTGCAAAATGTCATTTGTTTAGTGAAGGTGACAATAAAGCGGAGTGAAAACTTGAAAACTGGAGTGGATTGATGTATTTATCGTATTTTTTCTTCCTCATTACTGTTGCCTTATTGGTTTCATCTTGTGATTTTAACGTCAACCTGCCCATGGCGCTAAAGAAGGAAGCTATATTCTTAGATATTGGCATGTATATAGTATGTTGATTCATATGTATTGATTGTTCCCCACTTTATGAACCGTGATTTGCGCTTCCACTTCCCTCCGGTAGGTGGCAACCGTTTGATTGGACAAGCCGGAAGTCGTCCGCCCTTGTTGACTGTTTCCTGTGTTTTCGGCGTGTGTCTTCAGCCACAAAAACATCATTTGTTTCATCTTGGCTTCAAGGTTTAAAAGTCTGCGGCGGCAATGGTAAGCACTTTTTTTCCATCTCCCCCCGACGTACATAAAAATCTAACTAACTCGCTAGCCTTACTTTTCATGACGAACGACTAGCATAGAAAAAGTTAGCTAACTCGCTAGCACAGTTCTCGCCTGCTTTTTAGCTAGGTCTTGCTTTACTTGTTCGCGAAAGCCGCCCACAAACAAAAAGTTCTTTTTCAACACGACCACTTTTGCACTTGCAATCCAAAGTATATTTTGGGCTTAAAAACCATGCGTCAAGCGCGGGGGACCGACTCATTGTGGTGGACTGTTTCGCCGATAGGCATCATGAAGGATGTTGTTCTGGGACGAGCTTTCCGTAAACAGTTATTAGCTATTTATTCGTCAACAAATCTCGAGCTTAAGTTGACGCTTTTTCATCTTTTGTGTCTTTGCGCAGGCTCGAAACGCCGAGAAGGCCATGTGAGTATTTTTGCATGCGCAAACAAGCAGGTGGCGAAAGAAAAACCCTCAAACGGACCCCCTTTTCTCTTCCCCCGTTTCAGGACGGCCTTGGCTCGCTTTCGTCAAGCTCAGCTGGACGAAGGGAAAGTCAAGGTGAGGGATGACCTCGACGGCGCTTTAGGAAATCGCTGTAAAGTGCCGTCAAAATGCTTATTTACCCGGTAACCTATTATTTGACATTGAGTGAATAGGAGATTTTCTAAACCATTCAACCAATCTTATTGAAATTTGATGTGTTATTGCCAATTGATAGATTTTAACATTAGGTGAATAGGGATTTAATGACTATTATTTAGGCAGTGGCTACATTGGCCGTAGTTTCTTACTATTTACCCCACACAGAATTCTTACCGGCTAAATAGCCATATGGGGCCATATAGGCTATTTGACTGGTTACCGGCTAAGGAGCCACTGCCTTTTTTTTCTCGGGGCGGCGAGTTGAAAACACGCCTTTTCTTCTTTTGGTCCACCTGCGACCGGACAGGAGCGTCGACCGTACCTGGCCTCCGAGTGCAGCGATCTCCCCAAGGCGGAAAAGTGGCGCAGACAGGTGGCGCGCCGATCGAAAGCCGCCGGCGCTCGAGCCGGCGGGCGCCTTCTTAAAATGGCGCGTCTGGTGTTGCGTTTCAGATCATCAGTGAGGTCTCCAAAAAAGTGGCCCAGATCCAAAACGGTGAGTGGAACGCCCGGATCGTCGCCGGCCCGGCGCTCTCTCTCTCGCCGCTGGGTCCGCTGATCGCCCGCTCTCGCCGCCCGGGCAGCCGGTCTGGGCGAGTTCAGGATCCGGGACCTGAACGACGAGATCAACAAGCTGCTGAGGGAAAAGCGTCATTGGGAGTTCCGCATCCGGGAGCTGGGAGGCTACGACTACAAGCGCTACGGCCCCCGCGTGCTGGACCGCGAGGGCCGCGAGGTGCCCGGCAACCGGGGATACAAGTACTTCGGGGCCGCCAGGGACCTGCCCGGGGTCCGAGAACTCTTTGAGCAAGAACGTAAGTACCCCGCCGCGGCACGGCGCTCGCTCTGGGCCGAGAGGCAAAGTATTCCGGCGGACGTACGCCCTAACTAACGAGCTCGTGGCGGCCACAGCGGCGCCGGACATGCGCAAGACTCGCGGCGAGCTGATGAAGGACGTGGACGCCGAGTATTACGGGTACCGGGACGAAGACGACGGCGTCCTGGTTCCGCTGGAGATGCGCCACGAGAAGCGAGGTGGAGACCGACCGGCACGTCGGCCGATAGCTAACATTCCACGCGACTGACGGCGCCATCTTTCCTTCCGCGCAGCCGTTGCGGAGGCCATTCAAAAGTGGCGGGCGGACGGCGGGTGCCCGCCTTCGGAGAAAGAGGACGAGCCCAGCATCTACTCGGCGGTGGCACTGGAGGTGAGGTAGCCGGCGTGAACGCCGGGGCGAACCGACTTGGCGCTCCGACTCCACGGGCTCCCTGACCGGCATATTTTTTGGGGGCGCGTCCGCAGCCCGACGAGGAGCCGGCGCTGGACGAAGACGACCCGGAGCAAGGCGACGTGGCCTTCTTCGCCCACGTTCCCGTCCCCTCGCAGAAAGAGGTGACCGCGCTCACCGCCAATGACGCGAAGCCTTTGTCCGCTCGGCGCCGCCAATCCATCAGCGGATCGATGACACTTGCCAGATGCAAATCTATGTGTTGTGTGTGTGTGTGTGGGGCTCGGTCAGGTGGAAGAAGCACTGGTGCGGCGCAAGAAGATGGAGTTGTTGGAACGCTACGCCAGCGAAAGTCTGCAGGAGCAGAGCCGTCAAGCCCGGACGCTGCTGGGACTGTGACGGACGGACGGATGGAAATGGCCCGCCATCTACCACTTTTCTTTGTATTATTTTCCTAATAAATCCACGTGGCTCTCCCACGAGCAGTCAGGTGCCTTACTAAATTCTTTACGGGGTCCCGGCGGACGCCACTGCGCCAATTTGCGCCCTGGGTCACGCGTCTCCCGCGCCGGAGTGGCGTCGCGTGACGGACGACTTAACGTGTCTCAGCTGCTTCCAATCAGTCGGACGCACAAGCGGCCTTTTGTCGCATCTTTTGGCCCGCCAGGGTAAGTTACGGGTCGGGGTGAAGTCTAAACCCAAGCCGCCACCCTATGTCACTCCCAGACTGGCGTCCTATCCGTGTTGTCATCCTGAAAAACGTTCCAACCGTTAGGAATCCCTACAAAATGGGGCAAGCGTACGCTTTTTGCCAACGCTCCCGCTTCAAATGGATGGGATGGCTCTTTGCAATGTCAATGAACGCCCCCTGCCCCCGTTTTCTTGGTCTCAGACTCTGGTGATTTGTGGCCCCGCCCCCTGTCTCGACGTCACACCGCCACTCTTCTAATAGGAGCATCGAACGGACGGGCCGACGGCTCGTCATGTGGACGTCGCAGATCCGCCGCGCGCTCCGGAGCGCCGCCAACGCGCAGGTGAGTCGATCGCTCCACTAGTTGGCGCGCGCGCGTGCGTGCGTCACCGCGGGAGCGAGACTGACGACGTCACGTTGACGTCGAACAGAGCCGTGGCGGCGGCAGCGGCTCCGGCTCGGTCGGCATCCTCCTGGACGTGGATGGCGTGGTGTTGCGTGGCGGCTCGGTGATCCCGGCGGCGCGACGCGCCTTCGGCAAGCTGCTAGACGAGCGCCGACGCTTCCGCTTCCCGGTGGTCTTCGTCACCAACGCCGGAAGTTGTCAGGCTCGCCAAAAAGCCGCGCAACTCTCGGCGATGCTCGACGTCCACGTGCGTAAAATTAAAAAACAATTAAAACAGCACCTTCTGCTGGCTCAATGGTGCTAGTGTCGCGTGAAACATAGTCCTAACGGTTCGGATGGAATGTTTTGTTCTCGTATTGCAGATCAGTCCGGCCCAGGTGGTCTTATCCTACAGCCCGCTGAAAATGTTGACCGGCTTCCACGACAAGTGCGTTCTGGTTTCCGGTCAAGGCCCCGTCACGGACATCGCCCGCACGTATCCTTGACAACTTGTCCGTCCGATCCGGACTTCCCCGGCCGGCGTGGTGTCAGTCTGTCCTTGACGGCGTCCGTAGTTTGGGCTTCAAAAAGGTGGTGAGCGTGGAGCAGCTGAGAGAACAGCATCCTCTGCTCGACATGGTCGACCACGACAGGACGCCAGCGACGACCGTGAGTGACCTCGTCTGAAACTATCAAGTACAAATAGTCAAAAAGTCCAAGCGAGCACGTTGACGAAATGTTTTGGTCTCCGTCTTTCAGTCGACGGCGCCACCGCAGGCGTTTTCCCAAATTGAAGGTAAAAGCACGGACGGGAATAAGTCGGCGGCAAAGAGTGAGGAGGCAACCTCGTTTTAGCCGTGCTGCTGTTGGGTGAGCCGGTGCGCTGGGAGACCAACCTGCAGCTGCTGGTGGACGTCCTGCTGACGGACGGACGTCCGTCCTCCGCTTACAGCCGCCCGCCGGCGCGGGCCCAGCTGCCCGTCATCGCCTGCAACGTCGACCTGCTGTGGATGGCCGAGGCGCCCTCGCCACGGTACTGAAACGCTTCCTTCCTTCCTCCCATCAGCTGTCACGCTCTTTAACAAAACAAATGGCTGAGTGTTAAGACCTACCGTATGCATGCATGTGCATTTATGTGTATGTATGTATATATGTGCTAATGTGTGTATGTATATGTATGGGTGTATGTACACATATGTGTATGTATGTATGTATATATATATATATATATATATATATATATATATATATATATATATATATATATATATATATATATATATATATATATATGTATATATGTATATGTGTATATGTATATGTATGTATATATATATATGTGTATATGTATGTATATATATATATATGTATATATATGTATGTGTATATATATATATATGTATGTATATATATATATATATATATGTATGTATATATATATATGTGTGTATATATATATATATGTGTATATGTGTATTTATATATATATATATATATGTACGTGTGTACGTGTACACGTGTGTATATATATATATATATATATATATTCACATATATATATATACATATATATATATATATATATATATATATATATATATATATATATATATATATATATATATATATATATATATATATATATATATATATATATATATATATATACACATATATACATATATATACACATATATATATACATATATATACATGTATACACATATATAAACATATATATATATATATATATATATATATATATTTCAGCAACACTTATTTATTCTTGTATTTATTTATTAACTTACTTATGACCTATCTATCTATGTCTAAAATGCCTTTCCTATTCCTGCATCCTCACCCCCTTGCTACTGTGACAACGCAATTTCCCGAATACAGGATGAATAAAAGTTATCCAATCCAATTCCCGACGGGATTTTTTTTCCGGGCTCAGCTTCGGCCACGGCATGTTCCTGCTGTGCTTGGAGTCGGCCTACAAGAAGTTGACGGGCCGCGACTTGACCTACGAGGCGCTGCTGGGGAAACCCAACCTGCTGACCTACCAGTACGCCGAACACGCGCTGGCCCTGCAGAACCGCAACCGGCGAGTGGGGACCATCTACGCCGTGGGGTGAGACGACGTCCGTTCGCCCTTCCCCCGACCGCCAAACTTCCCATTTTGGCCCCTCCCCGCCTCTCTCAGCGACAACCCCATGACGGACGTGTACGGCGCCAACCTTTTCGATCGCTACCTGGCTCGGCGATGCGGGGCGGCGCCCCCCCGGCCCGCGGGTGGCCCGGAGACGTCGGTGTCCGCCGCTCGCTGCCGCTCCGTCCTGGTAGGCCGCCGCCCGCCCGTTCCTGCCGGTTACTCGTCTTTAATACGCCCCGAAAAGTTGGCTATCGTTGAAATGTGTCACTTGGGAGTTAAGGGTTAATTCGGAAAGGTCACAGAGGTCGGAGAAGAGATTTTGTTCATGGAGTCAAAGGCCGGAGGAAACATTTGTCGTCCTTCTTTTACGCCGACACCCACCAGGTGTGCACCGGCGTGTACGAGGCGCCGTCTGCGTCCGCCGGGGAGAGCGCCTTCCTGCACGGCCACCGCGACATTTGCGGCGAGGAGGTGGGTCTGGCCAAACCCGACTACGTGCTGGACGACGTGGAGGCCGCCGTCGACCTGCTGCTCCGTCACCACCTCTGACGGCGCCGGCCTATGGCAAGTAAACGCCAATCGATTCAAATGAGGATCCAACCGTGGTGGCCAGAATTCCTTCCACTGGACGTCTAATCTCATCTTTGGTGCTTTTATTTCAAGTTGACCAGAACTTTTTCCCAGAGTTCAATACGTAACATCACTAAAAAAGTCATATTTGAGCAAAACAAAGTTGTAAAATATGACCATTTTATTTTGTCAAAACTCAAACTCTTGAGCTGTTAATGCTGTTTACCATTCATGCTATTGTTTGCAAAGAGTATTGGCAATCTTTATGCTATTTGTATGTATACCTTTTAAAATACCAATACAACTAACAAGTGAATGTTATTGTACTGCATTACGATTCGATATAAGAATTTGAAATGTGACTATTTTAATGTGTTTAATGGATTAGACGTCGTTGGAGCACAATTAGGATTAAAAAATAAATAAATTCTTTTTGACATTGATTGTCTGATTTATATTAAATTCGTTAGCCTTCCGCTAGAGTGGACCATTGTAATATTACAACCAGATTGTCTTGTTCCTGAGTAGTATCCGTACATGGTTCGCATTTCCATTAAAAAAGACACATTAAATAAGTCATCGTATGTACAGGGATCGAGGATGCAAAAGTGCAACGTGTCTTTAAAAACGTTAACATGAAATATCTCTATAAAAAATAATGTCATGTTTTCCATGGAATTCCACTTTCGTTTGAATTTGTATTGAGACGGGGCGGGGCCAAGGTTTCAACGTGTTTCCGGTGCAAAACGGTCGAGTGGGTCGACCTTCTCAAGATGGCGGCGGCGTCGCGACAGAAGCCGACAGGAAGCGGCGGCCGCTCGGCGCATGCGCACTGGCACTTTGGGTTCCCCTGTAAAGATGTCTGAGCAGGCGGGGAGGGAGCGGAGCGGAGGACCCCGAACCAACAGGCAGAGCCCGCGACTGCGAGCATTTCAAAGAGTCCAGGTAAGCGGAGGCGGCGCAGCGGAGCCGCCCCCGACGCGACCCGCGGGCGTCGGAAGCCGCGGGCTTTGAAAGCGGCCGCTCGGAGGGCGTGCGCGGCCGCCCGCTCGAGCGGGGAGGACCGGAAAGCGCGAGCGGGACGAGCGGCGCTGTGGCAGGGGTGTGTCCGCCATCTTGTCTGAGAACTGGCGCCGAAAACGGCGGCGGCGACGGAGGCGGCGCTGGCCTCGGCGGCTCGTTGGCTCAATATGGCGGAAAGGCTAGCGAAAAGCGGCCGCTCGGCGAGCTCGAAGCCGAGAAAGGCTTGAGCTCTCGTCCTCCGTCCGTCCCTCCAGAGTGTCAGTCCGTCCGTCTGCCCGCCCGCTAGCTAGCTCTCTCGCTCTTTGCCGCTTTGCCTCTCTTTTCCCTCCTTCTTCTCCTCCTCCGCCTCCGTGTTTTTTCGCGAACGGCGCGGTGCGCATGCGTGTCACCATGGCGCTCATTTCTGTGGCCCGAAGAGGAAAATAAAAATTAGGGGGAAAAAAAGCGATGTAAACGTCGGAACCGAACCGAGCCGAGGAAAAGCCGAAGCCTTCTGTCGTTCGCTTTCCTTTCAAGTTAATATACCACATTTTCACGGTGTGCTGACGACTACCGTGTGTCGAAAACAAACGCTCATATTGGTCAAGAAAAGTGAGACACACCATCCCCGAGATTTTCGAATAAAAACAGCGTGGATTAGATTTAAAAAAAAAACGCATCAAAACAATGGTCTGCTCAAAAAATGGGGCATAGCCAGGTAGCCTTTGAATGGTGGGATGTTCAGGTTTTTTAAAAAAAGGGAAAAAGGAGGAATAAGGCATCTGGATGTTATGTCTGTGTTTAAAAATGGTACAATACAATACAGCTGTTGGACGTCCGGGCGACCAAACGTCCGGGCGACCAAACGTCCGGGCGACCAAACGTCCGAGTACGGGAGTCCGCCGCCTTAAACTCTTGTGACCTTTCCTCAGGTGGCCGGTGGTGCCGGTCCCGGCAGCGTGGGAGATGTCCAGTGAGAGCCAGGCCCAGGCGTCGCCCAAGGGGGAGGCGGCGCGCTCCTCGGCAGCCTCGCGGGGCCCGCCCCTCTCGCCGCCCGCCGCCAAAGCGCCCGAACTGACAGGTGAGGCGTGGACCGAGCCCGATCCGGCCATCTCACCAACCAATCCTGCCTCCCGCCCCTCGCAGACGAGCTGATCCAGGGGGGCTGGTCCAAGTGCTGGTCCCGGCGGGAGAACCGGCCCTACTACTTTAACAGGTTCACCAACCAGAGTCTGTGGGAAGTGCCCGTCTTGGGACAGCACGACGTCATCGTGAGTCCCTAATTTGACCGTCTTTATGCACATGCAAAGATAAACATAAATTGGGAAATAGTTCTTTGGTATGGCAAGGATAGACTTTATTTGGAACCTTTACAAAATGGAAATGGCTCACAATGAAAGGCTTGATTATCATCAAATGATTCAAATGTTTTTCTATTTGAATTTTTATTTTCATTTATTCAAGGAGAGGAAAACCAGTGGAAGTCATTTTTGAAACACTGAAATGTCAAATTAGCTGTTTTGTTTTGTCCGGTGGCGCAGTCGGATCCTTTGGGCCTGAACGCGGCGCCGGCGGAGGGAGCCGACGCTAACCTGGGCAACGGGCAGAGGAAGAGGCGGAGCTCCGAGGAGCAGGCCAACAGCCTGAAACGCGCCAAGGTAAGCCACGGCCCACCTCCCGTCTCGCAGTTCGCCCCGTGGAGACCGAAACCCGGTACTCGGACGTTTCGCCGACGGGCAGTTCGCCGAACGGACGTTTTGCCGAAACGGGATTCGCGCGCTCGCCCCGCCCCCGGATCGTGTGAACATGTTTTTCAACCTCGGCCCTCAGGCCATATACGGCCCATTACAGATAACATTCATTTAGGAATAACAAGGACTTGTAGTGCCCCCCGCTGGACATATTTCTAAATACAAGTACGTACTACAATGTGCTGCCAATTTTTTAATTTTTTTATTTTATCCTTGTGTTTAAAGTAGTAGCCATTTGGAGATCACACAGAACAGTACATGACAGAAGAAATAGAGAAAATAAAGTAGTAGTAACAGTAAGTACTACTGTAATGAAATTGTAAATCCAGAAATCCTACTCCAGAAAACTGACACCAGCATAGAAAACGTTGAGATTATACTTTGAATTAAGGTTCTCAGCAAATCATTTTGAATATATATTTCCTAAAATAATGGGAAATTATTTAAAATTAAGCTAGAAGTAAAAGTGTGTTCCATGGCATTTTCAGGTATTGTTCTCTAAGCCCTTTCTCTAGTCTGTCCAAGGCACTTAGAAATTCACATAAGTCTTCTAGTGTTGTTTTTTCTCAGTGTCAGACATCAATCCCCAGCTTTGATAAATTACATTGCGCGATCTCCAAATGGCTACTACTTTAAACACAAGGATAAAATAAAAAATATCAAAAATTGGCAGCACATATTAGTACGTACTTGTATTTAGAAATATGTCCAGCGGGGAGCAGTACATGCCCTTGTTATTCCTAAATGAATGTTATCTGTAACGGGCCGTATATGACCCGCGGGCCGAGGTTGAAAAACATGTACACACCCGATCCGGGGGCGGGGCGAGCGCGCAAATCCCGTTTCGGCAAACCGTCCGTTCGGCAAACTGTCCGTCGACCAAACGTCTTTTGGCGAATCGTCCAGTCACGCCGAAACCCATCCGCCGTCCCTTTCAGGCCGAACCCAGCACGCCCATCTCGCCCGGCGCCCCCGGCGCCAAACCTTGGAGCGACGACAAACAAGGAGCCGCCCCGGCGCAGGCCGCGCCCAGCCCCGCCCCCGCTCCCTACAGGCCGGCCGTGTAAGTCACGCTCGCCGCGTATTCCCGACCGGACGGGGGTCGGCGGCGTTGACCTCCCGCGCCCTCCCGTGGCTCATAGCGTCTACTGGGACCTGGAGATCCAGACCAATGCGGTGATCCGGGAGCGGCTCCCCGCCGAGCAGCTGCCCCCGCACCCCGAGATCGAGCTGCAGCGAGCCCAGCTGGTCACCAAACTCAGGCAGCACTACCACGAGCTCTGCCATCAGCGAGAAGGTAAGCCCGGCCGCAAAAAAGAGCGGGCCAGATGGCGAGCGGCGGTCCGTCCCTCCCCGAACGACCTGACCCGAGCCGACCTTTGCCGGCAGGCATCGACCCGCCCCGCGAGTCCTTCAACCGCTGGCTGCTGGAGAGGAAAGTGACGGACCAAGGTCGGGACCCCGTGCTGCCCAGCGAGTGTCGGCCCGTCATCTCACCGTCCATGTTCAGAGAGGTGATGAACGACATCCCCATCAGGTATGGGTCGGCCCTTTAGCTTGACCTTTGGCACGTGGCTTGACCTTCGGCTTGACCTCTTGCGCGCCGCCCCGTCAGGTTGTCTCGCATCAAATACAAGGAGGACGCCCGCAAGCTCCTCTTCAAATACGCCGAAGCGGCCAAGAAAATGATGGACTCCAGGTGAGGGACCGGGGGGCGAGGCGGGGCAGGGCGCTCACGCCGACTGGGGTTCCGGTGCCCTCTAAGACCCAGGCCGCCTTCAGGAACGCCAGTCCGGAGAGCAGGAAGGTGGTCAAGTGGAACGCCGAGGACACCATGAGCTGGTTGCGCAGGGACCACTCGGCCAGCAAGGAGGACTACATGGTAGCGCGCCTTGGAATTGGGGCGGGGCCTAAATAAGTCGCCGGGCGGGGCCTGACGCGGGCGCGACTGTGCTTCAGGACCGCCTGGAGCACCTCCGTCAGCAGTGCGGGCCTCACGTGACGGCCGTGGCCAAGGACTCGGTGGAGGGCATCTGCTCCAAGATCTACCAGCTGTCGTGCGAGTACAGCCGACGCCTTCGCCACACGCACCTGGGCCTGCTGCAGGACCCGCCCACCGCCGGTACGTGGACGGCGGTTAAAGCCCAGGGTCCCCGGCAGACGTGTTTTGTTTTTTTCCGACCTTCAGAGACGCCG
This sequence comes from Stigmatopora argus, assembly GCF_051989625.1. Lineage (NCBI taxonomy): Eukaryota > Metazoa > Chordata > Actinopteri > Syngnathiformes > Syngnathidae > Stigmatopora > Stigmatopora argus. Next base: position 911,293 of record NC_135392.1, read on the forward strand.
ACGGCGGCGGCGCAAGCGCAGGAGGATGAGGCGGGGACGACGACGGCAGCGGCGGCGGGGGAGTCGTCCCCGAACCCGTCGCGGCTGGTGTACTGCTACCCGTTGCGCTTGGCGCGGTCCACGCCGCCCCTACCGCGGGTGGAGCTTCACTTTGAGAACGACGTGGCCTGTCTGCGCTTCAAAGGGGAGATGGTCAAAGTCAACAGGGGACACTTCAGCAAGCTGGTTCTTTACCTTCCATGATTTCTCGCTTTTATAGACAGGAAAATAAATAGTCACGGTCGTTCCAATTGGGAAAAAAATGAGGAAAAGCCTCAAAAAGTCCAAAATAGAGACGAAATCTTCTATGCCAGAAAATACGCTAGTTTGACGTGGACTACAAAATGCTTGTTCGGAGGTAGTCCCAGAGACTCATGGGACCTTTTGGGTTTTTCTTTTCAGGAGCTGCTCTACAGGTACGGCTGCATCGACGACTCTCGCTTTGACAAGTTCCTGTCCAGGGTCTGGTGCCTGCTCAAGCGATACCAGGTGGGGGCAAAGGTACTCGGATGTTTGGTCGCCCGGAAGGTTATTGGTAATTACCATTTAAAATTGTTGCTCAAATTCCCTAAATACAAACTGCTGATGACTATTTAGTCATACTTAATGCCCTAATAATTATTAGGCTAAAGAAAAGCTCCAAATTTGCCGGACTTTGATTGTTTTTTGTTGAAGAACTTGTTAAGACCCTGACGGACGTCGCTTCTTAAAGGGACAGCGCATGTACATACAAACTCTTCTACACTCACACGTGGGCTCAGTGAAACTGCTCATGGCCATTGTTGGCTTTTATTGATGCGTAGACCGTCTTGTTTTACCTTGTTTGGACCACCAAATGTCCGGCGACCAAACGTCCGGCGACCAAACGTCCGGTCACGGAGGGCAAAGGGGCATGGGGCCTGGCCGGCGCCGATTCGACCCGACCTGACCCGACCCCACCGCCCGCAGGTCATGTTCGGCGGGACGGCCAACGAGGGCGCGGGCCTGCAGGGGGCGCTGCCGGTGCCCGTCTTCGAGGCCCTGAATCGGCACTTTGGCGTTTCCTTCGAGTGTTTCGCCTCGCCGCTCAACTGCTACTTCAAGCAATTCTGCTCCGCCTTCCCCGACACCGACTGCTACTTTGGTTCGCGAGGGTGAGACGCCGCCCGCGGTTCCCGCTCGCCCTTTGCCGGAGACTAACCGGCAAATGGCGGCGGCGGCGGTGGGCCGCGCCAGGCCCTTCCTGTCTTTCCGTCCCGTCAGCGGCTCCTTCGAAGCCAACCCGCCTTTCTGCGAAGAGCTGATGGACGCCATGGTGGCGCACTTTGAGGTGATTGGCCGATTTGCCGTCCTGGCGGTAGCGCTTGACAAATTTTGCAGGCGATGGCGCTGTTTTTCTTCGATACCATACGCTCTGGATAATTAACGCTGCCCCCCCATCCCGACAGGACCTCCTGGAGCAGTCGAGCGAGCCGCTGTCCTTCGTGGTCTTCGTGCCCGAGTGGCGGGAGCCGGTGACGCCGGCGTTGGCCCGCATGGAGGCCAGTCGCTTCCTGCGCCACCAGATGAGCGTGCCGGCCTACGAGCACGAGTACCGTTCGGGGAGTCAGCACCTTTGCAAAAGGTGAGCTGGAGCGTTGCTTTGCAGCTGTTCGCCCATTGGCCGCTTTGTTTCCCTTTCTGCTGCGTCTGGGCCCCGCCCACCCGCCGTGTAGGTCGGGAAGAATATCCTCCATTGGCAGTGGCTTACTTTAGGTCAAGGGGGTCAGACTCGGGTTGGTTCGCGGGCCGCGTTAACGTCAACTCGATTTCATTTGGGCCGGACCATTTTAGATATCATATTTAGATTTTTTTAATAAAGGGATTAAAAGAACTGGATTAAAAGTCCTGAATATTCAGTTTTTTATAGATCTAAAACAATGTTTATTTTAGCTTTTTAAATATATATTTTTAGATTTTACAAAATGATTTTTGAACTAAAAACAGAAAAAATGGATTAAAAAATGACAATGATTGATTTAAAAGGGGGAAAATCAGGAAATGTAATATACATCTATACTCTTCATTTGAATTTGATCCTAAAACAGAAAGTCAGCACTCATGATTGACTTTCCCGGGCCACGCAAAATGATGCGGCGGGCCAGATTTGGCCCCTGGGCCGCCACTTTGACATCCCTGCTTTAGGTTCTTTTGAGGGCATATGTGGGAGGCTTTTGAGTTTGGAGCCTTTTGGACTCACTTGGCTTCCATTTTTAAGGCATTTCTCAAAGCAGGCTAATAATGTCATTGTCGTATTCTTTTTTTCTAACCCCACCCCCTCTTTTGGACAGGGAAGAGATGTACTACCGGGCGGTCCACGGCACGGCGGTCCTCTTCCTGCAGAACGCGGCCGGCTGGGCCAAGTGGGCACCTACACCGGAAAGGCTGTCCGAACTGGCGGCGTCCTACCGGCCCTCGCGCGCGGCGGCGCAACCGCCCGCCTCCCCGGGCCCCGCCCAGCCGCCGGCCGACGCCCCCTCCGAGGCCACCGTCCGCGAGGATGGCCCGCGGGACAAGACCAAGGAACGGCCGTAGGTCCCCCCCCCCCCCCTCGGACTTTGCCACTTTTGGCACCGTGGCCCCGGTGTACATAATGTACAGTTTGGATGGCGGGATTTTTATTTGGTGTCCCACTCGCCACTCCGGTTTGTCGGAAACTAAACCAAAACGTCGTTCGCTCCCCGTCCGATCCGGATGGGGATGTACGTTAGCGACGAACTTGTCGGTTTACGTCTCGGCCGGGAGAAAAACATTTTCATTTTCAACTCGTGGTTTCCGGCGGATTGGATGTCTACGAGAGGCCGGCTGTTTTATGGACCTCGTCAACTGCCTGAATTTACAGTGAGCAAATATACCTTAAAAAAAGAAACATGGCCTATGTACATGAATAAAACGAAGAAAAAAAATATGTACAAAATTAAAAAATATATCGAAAATTGGAAAACGCTCCAGTTAAACATGAATACAAATTTTATAAAATGAACATTTTTGAAATGATAAAAAAAGGTTAAATTCTTGCATTCATCTTTTCAAAAATTATTTTTATGCTATTTTATTTTCAGCTTTTTTTTTTTAAATTTCATGTCATGTGAACTTTTTCTATATGTGTGGACATCATACTTTATGTATATTTGCTAAATGTAAATTCAGGTACATATAGTTTTAAGATTGGACATCTAAGTAAAAAGAAATCGTTTCCACTTAAAAAAAAAGAAGAAAAAGTAAGCGAGTTGTGACTTGGTTTGAATTTCAATGCATTGTGGACCCTACCAACATGGCCACCCTGGCGGGGGTCCACGAAAGAATGCTCTTCATGTTTTTGCCATCAGTTAAAATGAGCTCATCGCGAATAGACGATTAATCCCTTTGACATCTGTCACCGTCCATGGAAGTGAATGAATTAACAAAAAAAGTCCACTTTGTCAATGTCATCCATCACTTGTGCTGAACTTGACCCAGACTTGATTATCTTGCATCTTTTTGATGACTCACTTTTTTCTAAGAATTTGTCCGTTTCCTTTTTGGATGACGGAACTTTTCCCGCTTGTATCAAATGGATCAGTCCAATTGGAATGGGTTGGAGGGGTGCGTTTTACGGGAGAAATTAAGAGCGGGGTACCCGGACCGGACGATTTTGAAATGTTGAATCTCGTCAGCCATCGACGAAATAGCGCTCACGTCGTCAATACGCAGCAAATCCCAGCGGACTGGACAGGACAATGTGCAGAAAAGGATGTCGAACTCCCAGTAAACAATTTCCCTTTCCGACTTGTCCTCCATTTTATACACTCCTGGCGATACCTTCCAAAGGAGTGCCAAAACACAAATCATTTTGTTTAAAAATTAAATATAGAAAATACATTCAATGAAAAAATAATAAATGACAAATGTAGAATAAAAAGAATTCGTCTTTTTTACACACTTCAAGAGCGCATGCGCAGTTTATATGTAACCACTTCCATTAGTCGGGGAAAGATCAGCTCGAGTACATTGGACGCTATTTATTTAGGCTACGAGACTTGTTTATGTTTTTTTCCTTGCCCAGTTTTCGTTACCAACGTCCCGCTAACGGTAGCCTTTAAGCGGACGCTGCTTTTTTTCGTTTGGACCTCACTTCCGTTTATCTGCTGTTAGCCTAGCCCTTCCTCTGTTTATCTGCTGTTAGCCTAGCCTAGCTCTTCCTCTGTTTATCTCTCGTTAGCCTAGCCTAGCCCTTCCTCTGTTTATCTCTCGTTAGCCTAGCCTAGCCCTTACTCTGTTTATCTCCCGTTAGCCTAGCCTAGCCCTTCCGCTGTTTATCTGCTGTTAACCTAGCCTTAGCTCGGCGATGGAAGACAAACAAAGTACTACTCTGACGCGGCCCCGACCGGACGGAACCCAGCAGCCGCAGCAGCAGCATGTAAGAATGATAAGTAAATAGTCGCCGGAAAGGAAGCAAAGCAATGTACTTTTGTCTGTTTGTTTCAGAATCCCTGGAACTTGATGATCAAACACAGACAGGTTCAGAGGAGGGGGCGACGCTCACACGTCACCGTCAGGTACCGCCATCGCCACCGCCCTCGCCATCAACATGACTACGACTCTCTGATGGAGAGGCGCACGTTCCATCACACCCGGAATTGAGAAAGCACTTGCGCCACTTCCGCTTAGAATCGTTTACAATTGCCGGCCAAATAATAATGAAGATGAGTTCAGTTATGATTCATGAATTTTGTGTATGTGCATGTGAAGTTACACGGACCCCCGGGTGTCCATGGACCTGCTGAGGGCCGTTCTGCAGCCCGGCTTCAACGACGACATCATGGCCGTCTTCGGCAAATACCGCAAGGTACGCGGCCCCCGTTTCCGACTGCCCCCCGTTTCCCACCGGCCTCCGTTTCTCCACCGGTTTCCCACCGGCCCCCCGTTTTCCCACCGGTTCCCCGTTTCCACACCGGCCCCCCGCTTCCCTACCGCCCCCCGCTTCCCCATCGGCCCCCGTTTCCCCACCAGCCCCCGTTTCCCACCGGCCCCCGTTTCCTCACCGGGCCCCGTTTCCACTCTCTGCCCTTAGTTCTTTGAGAAGGCGGCGCAGAACGTGAAGGAGAACGTGGGAGAGGACGTACGCACGGATCATCTCATTAAGGAAGCGTGCAGGAACGTTCTGGAACACGTGAGTACTACGCGGGGGGGCTCGTTGGCGTCATTTGGAGACTCGGGACGGAGCGGGTCCTCTCTTTGATTGGCCGACGTGGACTCCTTTCATTTTGGCCACAGGCCAAAATGCTGTTTCTCGACGGCGAGGAACAAAAGTCCGGTGCCGAGGCCACGGTCAAGGTAACGATGGAGCCGTGCCCTCCCCGCTGCCCGGCGCTCGTGGTGATGATTGTTTTTTTGGCTCCACGCTCAGCGGTGTCGAGCTTCCGAAGAGAGGACCAGTCCCGTCCCCAAAAAGGTACGTTGATTGAGGGGAGTGCGCTGTCACTCACGTCCTCCTCCGCCGCCGCCGCCTGACGTGGGCTTTTTGTGTCAGAGGAAGAAGAACCGCGTGGCGGCAGGCGATCGACCTTTCAACTTCTCCACCCAGTGAGTGCGAGCGCGGACCACGTAGCGGCTGTGCAAGCCTGGGTGACCTTTTCCCCGTCTTTTCAGCGTCAAGGTCAAGTGCGAAGCCGTCAAGCGAGAAGGACCCAAGGTCAGCTGGCTACGTGCCCTTTCAGTCTCTATCTCACAGGTGTCAAAGTGGCAGCCCGGGGGCCAAATCTGCCAACTTTCTGTTTTAGGATCAAATTAAAATGAAGAGTATAGATGTATATTCAATTTCCTGATTTCCCCCCTTTTAAATCAATAATTGCAATTTTTTAATCCATTTTTTTCTGTGTTTTTAGTTTAAAAATCATTTTGTAAAATCTAAAAATATTTTTAAAAAAAGCTAAAATAAACATTGTTTTAGATCTATAAAAAACTGAATATTCAGGGATTTTAATACATTTATAAAAAAAATCTAAATATTATATCTAAAATGGTCCGGCCCATGTGAAATCAAGTTGACGTTAAAGCGGCCCGCGTGTAAGATGTTTTTCAAAAATCAAGTAGGCCACGTATAACACGCTGCACGATTCCGAAACATGTTTGTTTATGTGGCGAAGATTTAACTGAATCCGTTTCTTCCACACCGCTGCTTTTGGGCGTCCAGTGGGAGCCGTCCAGACTGAGCGAAGACACCACCTTTGTCCTGGGCTCCAGAGCCAACAAGTCAGTCCATTTGGGTTCCACGCAAATCTTCCTCGCCTTTTTGAAGAGCCTATGTCCATTTTTATCTGCCTTTTTGTTTCTGCGCCAGGGCGCTCGGGATGGGCGGGACCAGAGGACGCATCTACATCAAACACGCCGACCTATTTAAGGTAATCCGACGGCGGGTGGGCAGAGTTAGTGGGCTCTAACCGGAAGCAACGCGTCATCTCTGGCTCCGTTCAGTACGCGGCCGACACCAAGGACAAGCAGTGGCTTGCCGAGCGTCACCACATGAGGGCGACGGGCGGCAAGATGGTGAGCCGGGGGTCCGACCGCTCGTTAACGGCGCCCCGCTAACAGCGCCCTGCTAATGGCGCCCACTCTGCTCCATCAGGCCTACCTGCTGATCGAGGAGGACGTCCAGGATCTGGCACGCGGCGACGATTACAAGTGAGCTCGGGGGCGGGGACCAGAGCGCCGTCGGGCCGGTCGCACGCAAGCACGCACTGACCTCGCCACACTTTTGCGCAGGAACTGCCCGGACGTCAAGCTGGACGAGATGAAGCCCTTCTCGGTGCCGGCGTGGATGGTGGAGAAAATGCGGCGGGCCATGGAGGCGCAGCGGGACTCGGAACTCTGATCCCCCACCAGGGTCTCCAAAGACTGGTTGCCAGATCCTCGGGAAAAAATGGATTCCAAACCCCCACAGAAAGTTGTATAAATAGTGGCTTTTCAAAGCCAAGCAGCCTCAAAAAGTGGAGCAATGCCCAAAGGTGAGGGGAAATTCTCTTCTCCGTCTCGAACCAATTTTGATGACAATTATGGCGTTTTGGGAACCAATTTTGATGATAATTATGGCATTTGGGCAGCATAAGAGCACAGCCCTCTTTTTCCAAAACGGACAAATGGCAAACTTCTATTTGACTTTGAGGCTCCAAAGTTATATACAAAGGGGAATCTTGCTTTTATTTGACATTATGGCTCCATCCAAAGTGGCACAAATAGAAAACACACTTCAATTTGACACACACGCACGCAGGTAAGATCTATTGACACCGTCGGGAGGTCCGATCACTCAATGCCTTCTTGTTTGTCTTTGATGGCCACCCGGAAGCGCTCCTCCAATAGGGACAGCTCGCTGATCAGGTCGGTGATGGCGTTGGTGAAGGCTTCCTATGTCCGTGGGGGAAAAAATGTTATTACTAGGTTTGAATCAATCAATAATAATAAAAAAATCATTGTCTTTTTTGTAAGGAAAATGCCTTTCTGGGTCCACTTTATTTATTTTACGAAAAAAGTCAAAAAACCTTAGTACACATGGACTACCTGAGGACTGTAATCCGGTGTGGTCTGCACCCGGATGACAATTTTGTGCTCGAGGGGATGCGGAACCTTGTATCCGGCAAAGAGAACTTGCGGGTCCTTCAACAGCTGCCTGCGACACAAAACAAGGAGCTCAAGCACCACCGGCATCGTATTCACCTATTCTATTATATTCTGATCTATTCTACTCTATTCTATTCTGATCTATTGTAGGAGCTAGCTGCCAGCTAGTTCTCTTCTCGCTCTTACGCTCGTATGATGTTGCCCAGCGTGTGGTCCTCCTTGTTGAGCGTAAAGAGACACGAGTTGGGCACTTTGGTGTCCTTGGTGATGGTGATCTTCTTCTCGCCCTCGAACAACAAGAACGACTCGAAAGCAGGCGGCGCGTTCATCTTGGCGCTTTACCTTCGGCTTTTACCTTCTCCTCGTCGAGGCTTTTGTCTTTTTGTTTTGAATTTAGAACTTGGTCGCCGGAAGCTCAAGACCGACTACCACCCCCTCGATGTCGCACATACAGCGACCGCGAGATGGGAAAAGTCCGAGTGAGTGGCGTTAGCGACCGGCGGCCATCTTAAAACAGAAGACTCCCAGTGGGTTGGGGGGTGAGGAATGATCTTAAAGGATTTTAGAACATATCTGGCTGAATGTAAAAAATATACATATATAAATATAATAATATTTTTATATTTTGCTTTCTGTGAATTTACGGCGTTGCACCTTTGAACGCAATGTTCAGTTTAGCGAATGACACGGACGCTAAAATGGCTGACAAACGATGACAGTAGTCTCCCATCTCTGCAGCGGATGTATGGCGTCACCCACCGGATCGGAGCGGTTACCCGCGATTGGCCAGCGCCAGGACGTTTGTATTTGAAAGTCGAGCGCCAATTGGCTGAGCCCCCACCCTCCGCTTCCTCGTCCGTTTAAGATGCGTCGATTGGCTGAGCGCGGCGCAGCACTTCCTAATCTGTTTAAACTCCAAGCGAGCGCTACTCGTTTCGCCTCGCCTGAACTTCAGTGGCAGCAATCTTCTCCATTTCAACCACCGTTGTTTTGTTTTCAGGCAAATTCAGCGGCAGACGCCGAGGTGAGTTCACGTGCCTACTAAACTAGTGTCTAAATAGCTTCTCTTGGTACTAAAAGTGCTAAAAAACAACAACGTTCTGGCCTTTTCTATTCACCCATTTGCCGAGAAAACCGTCCGAGCCACCTCGTTTAAAGAGTTCCTTTGAACTTAAGATCTGTCATTGAAATGGGGGCCTTGTTCATGATAAACCTTAGCAATGTCGATTCTTTTCGATATAGTCAGCGACGATCGGTTAGACCGGCGCGATGAGTTTACAGATCTTTTATTTTAAATTTCATGTGGGCCGGACCATTTTAGATATCATATTTAGATTTTTTTTTAATAAATGGATTAAAAGCCCTGAATATTCCGTTTTTTATAGATCTAAAACGATGTTTATTTTAGCTTTTTTATTTATTTTTAGATTTTACAAAATGATTTTTGAACTAAAAACACAGAAAAAATAATTAAAAAATGACAATTATTGGTTTAAAAGGTGGAAAATCGGGAAATTTAATAAACATCTATACTCCATTTTAATTTGATCCTAAAACAGAAAGTCGGCACTCATGATTTACATTCCCGGGCCACGCAAAATGATGCAGCGGGCCAGATTTGGCCCCCGGGCCACCACTTTGACACATGTGACCTAGGACAAAACTATGTGAATGGGGGGAAAAAAACATAAACGTAACAGGGTTGCTTTGTTAGCTAGAGGTAGAAAATGGAAAACTTTTCAAAATGTTAGCTGTTAAATGACTCTGTGCTTCGACCAAATGGAGCCGTAGAGTTGTCAACAATCTCGACACGTATCAATACTCCGCTTGTCTCTTGAGGTCACGTCATCAATATTTAATAATCGGACATAGGCCCTGTCGTCATTATCACAACACAAAGCCTACTTGTCTTATTGTTGCGTCTTCCTTGTCCACTCATTCCACGTCCAATTCATTTGGACTGCGAGTGAAGAGGGACTTGATTGGATTGGGTTAAGGGGCAAGATGTTAAATTGGAGCCATCCAATTTTGGACCACAGCTGGACACAACCTGTATTTGAACCCACGACCCTAGAGCCGCGAGACTGACGCGCTAACCACTGAGGCCACAGGGCCGCCCCCCCGACGGATTACATGCATTTATTTATTTTATTTATTTATCGGAAGGAGCATTTGCAGATCGTCTGTCGCCCGGCATCATCCCGTGCCCTCCCCGTCCCCCCCCACCATGGCCTCGCAGAATTTGGACCCCGCCGCCTCGGCCAGCGTCGTCGACAAGGCCGGCGAGGCGGGCGGACACACGGCCAAAGGATCCGTGACCAAGCGGTGAGTACGATTGATGGTTCCTTCTTTTGATCGCCCGTTTGTCGTGTTTGGTGTTCAAATCCTATTTCTTCATCTGTTTCTGTGCAGTCTCCAGCAGGAGCTGATGGCGCTCATGGTGAGTAAGTGAGTGAGTGCAGTGCGGCCTCCGCACCACACGAGGGAGCTGCATTTTCCGCATGTCGGTCAAAACAGGCGGGACACAGTACAGTGGTACCTCGACATACGATCTTAATCCGTTCCAGGACTGAGATCGTATGTCGAGCTTTTCGTAACTCGAGCGGACGTTTCCCAGGCTAAGGAAGGAATAACAGGAAATTGATTGTGGGTAATGAAGTTTTATGGTGAGAAAGGGTGCCATTGCCTATCGGTGTTGTGTGCACGAGTATACTTCATTACCCAGAAAGCCCTCTTTTTTTGTCTGCGCATGCGCGTTGTGCGATGCATAGGAGAAACTAGTCTGAATAAATCGTAGATATCTGTTATACACGAAAGAGATGCGGCAAAAAAGACGGTGCGCTACACTGATAAACAAAACGTTTTTATTTTTAACACATATTTCTATACTATTCCAACGCTGCGGCAGATGGCGGGCGACAAGGGAATCTCCGCCTTCCCCGAGTCGGACAACCTCTTCAAGTGGATCGGCACCATCGATGGCGCCCAGGGCACGGTAGGTGCGGGCCAAAAAAAACGGACCGCTGTGTCCACGCTGCCATTTGACACTTTTTCTCCATGGCCACGCAGGCGTACGAGGGCCTGAGGTACAAGCTGTCGCTGGAGTTCCCGGGGGGCTACCCCTACCAGGCGCCACGCGTGCGCTTCGTCACGCCGTGCTTCCACCCCAACGTGGACGAGCAGGGCTTCATCTGCCTGGACATCCTCAAGGACAAGTGGTCGGCGCTGCTGGACGTTCGCGCCGTTCTCCTCTCCCTCCAGAGCTTGCTGGGAGGTGCGTCCCCGCCTCCCACCGCCGTTCTCGGACAACGCTGACCCTTAACCTTCGCCACCGCCCGTTTTTTTTCCCCCCCGCCCCCAGAACCCAACAACGAGAGTCCGCTGAACGGGACGGCTGCCACGCTCTGGGCCGACCAGGAAGGTACCGGATTTCTTTTCCTCCGACGGACCGTTTTGCCTTGAGCGACTAGGCCAGGGGTAGGGAACCTATGGCTCAGGAGCCACATATGGCTCTTTTGATGGGTGCATATGGCTCTCCACTAACCTGTGAGGTAAATCACTGGTGAGAAAGCGCAGGAATAGGAGCGTTACGTTGGTATTATGGCATTGACACTACCCCAGCGCCTTATAATCATTTTTTTTTTCATTACACTCTTTTGCATGGATTTTCTCATTGATACTCGATACTTGATTGATTAGCAACAACGTAACAATGTTGTCAAAAGAATTCAGAGACTTTTTTGTACTTTAAAAGTGGTGAAGTGACTAAAAAAGGCACACATTTTCATGTATGTTTACTTTTAAATTCGGAGCATGGCTCTCAAGGATTAACATCTAAAAAAATATGAATTGTTTATTGCGCTTTCCATCAAAAAGGTTCCCAACCCCTGGACTAGGCTAACAGCTAACGGCCAACTTTTATCAGCCGCCAACCCTCCCGCTTCAAGGCGGCGCCATCGAGAGCCCCAAACGGGCACGGCGCTATAGATTGCTCAAAAGTGAAAATGTTAGCCAGCGCAAATAGTATTTGTAGTGGGTTCTAACGGCCGTTTTTCTCTTTTCAGCCTACAAAGCGCACCTGCACGCAACATTCAAGTGAAGCCACGGGTGCCACTTTTTCTCCTTTTCGTTTTTTTTTTATTCCACGTGTGACTTTGTACAGTATTTTTGTGTTTGTTTGCCATTCTATGAGAAATAAACGTAGGCCATTTAATACTGGGAATGTCCGTCCATTTCTTCACCATAGATGGATGACATTCCTATTGATGTGGTGAAGTTAGCAAAGAAGCCCCTTCCCATGTTGTTTATCGGAGTAGAAAAAAAGAACAGGGCTCGAGTGAGGAAAAAAAGTTGATCTCTCGGAGGGGGATAAGTTTGTAGCCCTTAGCTCATTCCCTGCCCACGACACTTCTAGACATTAAAAACAACGGGGAACAAGCTAGCGAGCGCCGCCAGCGTTCGCGCAACAGGAGATGAAAATTGACGCGTCACTGCGAAGCGACGAAACCCCGCTGCAATGTTATTGGCTGCATGAGACAGGCTACTCGAATAGGATTGGCTGCTTTATCGCGTAGATGATCTATTTGTTTTCATTCAAATTCAAAAATAGTACCGTCATTACCTCTATCCATACACTCAAGACAGAGAAACAACAATAAGGAAAATCCATCTGATATCAAAGCTGCCTACTTATTTGTAAAATTCATCATTCAAAACAATGCAAAACGACTTATCAGGTCATCTTTTTTTCTCTCTCTCTTTGGTGGCTGAGTCGCGCGATACTACGGCAAGTCGTCAGGCACATTCATTTGACGAACTCTCTCCAACGGTGATGCGAAAGTTACTCCCAAATCCCACCTTCCGTATATAGTCACCGTATGGAATATTCTCTGATAGTGTGTCAAGGTTTCCGAAGGAAAGTGTGAAGGAAGACCACCAAGGGCTGAAGTGGCCCAACCTAAGCCAGTCACCACCGAACGCGAAGTTCAAATAGTGGCGGCATAATCATTTAGACGGCCGGTCGGCTAACGGCTAGCCCAAGCTACGGCCGGTCGGCTAACGGCTAGCCCAAGATACGGCCGGTCGGCTAGCGGCTAGCCCTAGCTACGGCCGGTCGGCTAGCGGCTAGCCCTAGCTACGGCCGGTCGGCTAGCAACTAACGGCTAGCCCAAGCTGCCCGCTGCGACGCTCACTGGCAGAAGCCGGAGAGAGGCATGCAGGCAGAGTTTCGGGCGCCCCGGCGCCGGTGCCGGGTGCGCGAGGAGTACGTGGCGCCGCTCCCCGTGAGAAGCACGAGCTCCCCGGCGCAGGGCAACGCGTCCGACCCGAGCAGGAGGAGCCATTTCCGGGCGGACATCGTCAACGGGCACGTGCTGGTCACCCAGCACGACCACATCAGCGACATCTACGACCAGGTGAGCAAACCGTGCTCCAATGACGGAATTAGCTGTCGACGCTACCCCCAAATAATCCAAATAAAACCCCACTCGTCAACACGTCCCTTTTGTTTTCTCAGGGCTATTTCGGGAAAGGCGTCCTGTCCCGAGCGAGACCCGAGTACGACGTCTTTGACCGTTGGCAGGGTGAGTCGACTCGGGAGAGCCGTGGCATCCCTTCCGTTGCTTCATATTCATGTTGGCAGTGGCTCCGTAGCCGGTAACCGGTCAAATAGTCCTATTTGGCCGGTTACTGGCTAAATAGCCCCTGGGACTATTTGACCGGTTACCGGCTACGGAGCGACTCCCATTCATATTTATCTCCTCTCCCAGATCACCAGGGTTTCCGCGTTCCCGTCGTCACGAGCGCCAGGTGAGCGAGCGCCGTGGCGTACGGCTTCGGGGACGTCTTTCGCAAAGGCGCCTCTGACTTTGACAAATGAAATGTGAGGGGGTGGAAAAGTCCAAAATCCCTTTGGGGGAAATCAGAACTTTCTCGGTCGGGGCCCGCAGGTACGAGGAGCTGCTCGGGTGGGCGGAGTCGGCGCTCCTGGCTCGGGGTTCGTCTCCGGAGGCCGTCCGCCAAATTCTGGCGGGACTGCAACGGCCCGTAGCGGAGGACGATTGGAGACGGGAGAACGAGAACGGGGCCGACGCCGAGGACCTCGGTCCCGAGCCCCGACGGAACGACGTCTCTCCCGACCCAGGCTGCGACGGTGACCCCGAAGACCCGGACCGCTCCGACCCCGAAGACTCGGACCTCTCCGACTGCGCCTCGGATGGCTCCGAGGACGACTCGGAAGGCTCCGACGACGAATCCCCCGCTTTGGTCCCGGGTCCCGGTTTCGTCCTGGTGGCGTCCGACGCCGGCCAGGTGGGTCGGCGCTCTCGTTTTCGGGGGCTTTTTGGGCAACGGTCGGTAACCATGGGGCACGGTTGCAGGCGGAGACGGAGACCGGGGAGCTGCGATGGAATCCTCTACGGACGACGGAATGTCTCCAACTGTGCCCGGAGGAGGTCGGCCGCCGCCGTTGCGGCGTCTCCCGCGTCCCTCCGACCCGCTTGGTAACGTGCCTTTACTCGCAGGCTTTCTTCCTGGTCTACGCCCTGGGCTGCCTTTCCGTCCACTTGCATCAGGTAATTTGCGAAGCGGCCAGGCGCGCCTTCGCCGCCTTCTTGAAGGCCTTCCGGTCGGACGTGACACACGGCACCCACCTGAGCGAACGTTTTGTCCGTCCATCTTTGGCCAGGAGCCGCTGTCCGTGGCGCAGCTGTGGAGGTGCTTTGTGTCGCTGCGTCCCGACTTTGTCAGCTCTTACGCGGCCTACCACCACTTTCGCAGCCGGGGATGGGTCCCCAAAGGGGGCAGCGGCGCCAAGTATGGCGTGGACATGGGTGAGAAAAGCCACGTCCAGCGGCGTGGCCTTGCCTCGCACGCCCTGGCCCACAACCTGTAATCTCTCCCCATCTGCAACCCAGTCTTGTACAGAAAAGGACCTCCGTTCTATCATTCCAGGTAGGCCCGCCCGGGTGCTCCATTTGGCCCACAGATGCATGCATACGTTAAGACCTACCGTATGCATGCATGTACATTTATGTGTATCTATGTATATATGTGCTTATATATTGGATTGGATAACTTTATTCATCCGTATTCGGGAAATTTTGTTGTCACAGGAGCAAGAGGGTGAGGATGCAGAAATAGGAAAGGCATTTTAGACATAAATAGATAGGTAATAAGTCAGTTAATAAATAAAAACATGAATAAATATATAAATGAATAAGTGTTGCTGAAATATATATACATATATGTGTATGTATATATATATATATATATATATATATATATATATATATATATATATATATATATATATATATATATATATGTATATGTATATGTATATGTATATGTATATGTATATGTATATATATATATATATATATATATATATATATATATACATACATACATACATACATATATATGTATATATATGTGTATATGTATATATACACATATATACATACATATATATATATACACATATGTATGTATGTGTATATATATATACATACATATATTGTATATATATATATACTTCAGAGACACGCTTATTTATTTATATATTTATTCATGTATTTATTTATTAACTTACTTATTACCTATCTATTTATGTCTAAAATGTCTTTTGCTGTGTGTATTCTCACCCTCTTGCTACTGCGACAACGAAATTTCCCGAAAACGGGATGAATAAAGTTATCCAATCCAAAGAACGAGGGGAATCAACTCCACTCAAATGCCATTTTTTTCCCCCCTCAGTTATTCGGTGGTGGTGGAAAAGGTGGACGAGCGTTTTGAGGGTTCTGTGCTGCGGCCCTTCTCCTGGCGTTCTCTGGCCGCTCTGAGCCGAATCACCGCCGCCGTCTCAAAGGTAACAGCGCCGCCGCACGTCCGGCCGGGAAGGCCCTCAGAGACCGACCGAGCGACGTTTGGTTTCGGCAGGAGCTCCTCTTGTGTTATGTGGTGCGTCCGGCCGACTTGACGGACGCCCAACTGGACTCGCCGGCGTGTCTGAGCCGGCTGAAGGTTCAGGTGAGCGCACTGGCAAAAAACCCCGCCCGCCCCATCCGCCGCCGCGTCCCTTTCACCCTCCTGCTCCGTCGGCAGGAGGTGCTGGTCAGCCGGTGGGTGTCTTCCAAAGAACGGGCCGATCAGCCGGACATTTGACCGGGGGGGGCTGTGGTTGAGCCGCGTCGCCGCCGGATTCGAACGGAGCGCTCGTCGACCGACGTCCGGTCGAGCCAACGGCTTGACAATTGAATGAGTGTGCACAAAGTTTGGATTAAAAGTCAAAAAGTAGGTCTATTCTGATTTTTTTTGTTTTGTTTGTTTTTTGCTCCCCACAAACGGTGTCTCGGGACCAGGGTTTTCATTGAGACGTCCTTTTCGGCGGATCGGAAGAAGGGTTCAAAAAATAGATCGGATTTTTAAAATAGATAGACGTCTCATCCATCTGGACGAGGAGGGTTGGCAGAAGGACACGAAGCCGTCGCCGTTTACTGGGATTTTATTAGCTCACTTTCCAAGAGGGGGGGACACGGAGGCCCTGGAATGAAACCGCGTCTCGAATAAAAGATGACATCCCAATTGGATTAGATTCACTTTTATGTTTGGCCTCTAGAGGCCGCTATTGGCGTGCAGAATTTTGCTAGGAGGAAAGTCGATGATTTATTATTATTATTATTTTAATTAGTTTATTAGTTATTGACAGCGATAGACGTCCAGTCCGTAAGACCTGGCTTGGACGTATTTTGCCGTCATTGACACACACTTTTGTGTTATATCGTTCTACAGGACTTAAGTTTTTTTATTTATTGGTATATTACAGCAGTACAAATTCCGGTATTGTTTTATTTGATTGGATTTCATGAGTCAAAACTCATAATAATACATAGTAATTCATAATGATAAAACTCAATCACATGCAGTGACTTTAATACTCAAAGCATTCATAATATATCAGAAATAACATTGCAGTGATCTTTTTGCACATATTTACACCATATAAATGCTTCTCTTTTACTGACATTTACATTTTGTGCTTCGTTGGAAAAAAACGTTTACAAAAAAAATAATGAAAGAAAATCCGTATATCGTTCGTTCGATCAATAAAGCAATATATAAATCAAATCAAACGAAATTAGCCGTAAATGTGAGCTAGTATAATTTTTTTCGTTTCATAATTTAAAATTAAACCTACTAAAATTGCTCTATCCTCAATTCTTAATGACATACTTGTGGTAAAGACCGCAATTTGAACGAGGATGGATGATGGTATGAACATGTTTGTTATTAAAACCACAAACCGGAAGTTGTCCGTTTATTTTTTATGTCCTGGTTTCTCGTGAGTCAATATTTAATTTAGCACGTATTTCTATGTATTTTATTTTTTTTAAACTTCCGAGAATGTTTACAGACAACAGACAGTAAATTAATATATTGAAAGAAAACATTTATTTTTCATAAATCTCAGTTGATTGGTTTCTAAACTTTTAATTACTTGCACGTGTGGTTTCCGGAACAACACAACGTCGACGCCTGTTTACAAGCCTCACCCGGACGGTAATACAAACTATACTTTCGTTTGACGAAAAAATATATAATTATATTTATAAAATCACGCTGTGAGCGTATATGACTTCAAATGTATTTTTTTAACGTCACCGTCATATTAAAACAAAAAAAAAGTTTGAGTCCTTTCATAGCAAGGAACGAAAGTGCTAATGGCTAATTTTATGCTAAGTGAATCATCAATTTATTAAAAGAAAGGCAAATTCAAACTTGTTCGGAGATTTTAAACTAGACAGTGACGTCGCGCGACTTGGAAATTAACCAAAAGATTTGGGTTAGATAATTATTTGTCGTATTTTGCTTATTTTTTGCTAGGTAAGAAATTAGATGTTGACCTTTTTTATTTTTTGGGGTCCGCCGGAAGTCCATGAAAGCCTGGAAAGTTCCGCAAACTCCAAAATAGTGTTAAACACTAGTTCAAGTTTAAAAAAATAAAAATAAAGTCAAAATCGAAAATGTCATTTTTTTGATTAAGACAAAATTGAGCCATTGTCCAAGTTGTTTGATTGACAAGCATATTTTTCTAAATTGAGGCTCACACGGGGTGCACAAACTGATAGACGAGCCTCTGCGAGACGTCCGGTTTTCGAATGATGCCCTTCTTGTAGTACTGGCGGATGGATCGGCTCAGCTTGTCGTAATTCATGGCCGGTCGGTTCTTGCGGAGGCCCCACAGCCGCGCCACGTGGGCCGAGTCCTCGATTTTAAAGATTCCTCCGGTCACATGAAGGCCACAAGATTCATGTCAACATCTCAAATGGCAAAAGTCGTACGTAAATGCTCTTTTTTTTTGTCATCCGCATTCTGCCGTGAAGTACCTTTGTCCTTGTTGAGCCAGCGAATGCAGCGTCCATAGTTGTGTGGTTTGAGTAGAAGTTCCCGCAGGAATTGCCACAAGTGGATGGGCTGGCCCGAACAGGAAGAATCCGCCTCGGACCAGAGGTCCTCGTTGCCTGTGAGCGACCAGAATTACAATTGTTAATGCCTCGCTCTGTGGAGTTTGCATGTTCTCTCCATCTTGGCTTGTGTGGGTTTTCTCCAGGTACTTCGGTTTCCTCCCACATCCCCAAAACATGCACGCTAGGCTAATTGTAAGCTAAATTGTCCCCACGTATGAGCAAATGGTTCTCCTTTGTCTCCTTGTGCACCGCAATTAGGCCGAACACCAATTCAGGGTGCCTCGTAGTTGGCTGGGATAGGCTCCAGCACCCCCTGCAACCCTTGTGTGGATAACCGTTTCAGAAAATGAATGAATGAATGTTCGGTTTAAATCGATGGTACATTTTTTTGTTTTGTTTTTCTATTGGTGGCCTGGCGGATGAGTGGTTAGCGCGTCGGCCTCACAGTTCTGGGGTGGCGGGTTCAATCCCAGGTGGCTCCTCACTGTGCGTGTTCTCCCTGGGCTTGCGTGGGTTTTCTCTGGGTACTCTAGTTTCCTCCCATGTGCCAAAAACATGTGTGCTAGGCTAATTATATGCTAAATTGTCTTTAGCTGTGAGTGTTATTGGTTGTTTGTCTCCTCATGCCCTGCAATTGGCTGGACACCCATTCAGGATGTCCCCTGCCTGGTGCCCATACTTAGCTGGGATGGGCTACATCACCCGCATGACCCTCGTGAGGATAGCAGTTTTGGAAAATGAAGGAATAAATAGTATTGCCGTGGCGCTCACCTTGACTTTTGTGGTCTCCAACTGCGCACCTTTCTTTCATCCAGGCGGCTGCGGCGAGAAAACGAGACCACGCGTGAGAGGACGGACGCGACGGCGTACGGCGTGCGGCATGCGGGCCACTCACTTGACTTCCAGATGTCCAAGTGCGCGTGCAGCGTGTCCCCACACTGCGGCGAGCGCTGTCGGAAGTCGTCCTCGCTCATGGCGCACAAGTCCTTCCCGCTCAACTCCTGGAAGGTTCTTCCCGCGTGAGGGAGTCGGTATAGGTGCTCCGTCCACAAGAGCCACTTCTGGACGTTGCCTACGTTCCACTCCACCGGATCTGGACCGAAAACAAAAACCACAAGATCAGCGGTCGCCTAAAAAAAAGGTAAGTTGGTGTTCTGTACTTGCCAGACAAAAAGTTGAATCTGTGGAACCCCAACAACTTCTGTTCGTATCGTTAGAATAAAAAAAAAACTCGCATAAAATTCCCATTTTTTTTCCTTCATAATATCACACCAAAAGTAGTTTTGTGCGGATACGTCGCCAGAAGCTGCGATTGGCTGGTCACCGATTCCGGTTGCCCCTCCCCTGCCTGGTGCCCGAAGTCGACTGGGATAGGCTCCAACACCCCCTGCGAGCCTTGTGAGAATAAGCGGTACAGAAAATGACCTAGAAATGAACAACTCAGATCCTTAACATTATGATTTTAATCCTGTAATATGAAAACGTAGGAGTCAAATTTGATGATATTACCACTTTAACCTTGTCATTTTCTGAATATTGTCTCCTAATATTTAGACGAAGACATTTGTCTTATTTTTCTATTTGAGAGAAATTTCTTGAGAGGGGAGCAACTCCTATTTGCACCTGCCGCTCTCCGTCTGACGGATGGCGAAACGGCGAGCGGGGCGTGGCAAAAACCGCATCTGAAACAACCCGACCGCCGCTCCGCTAAAAATTGTCATCCGTGGCGCACGGTGGTTGCAAAGTCAACACGGTTTTTATGACGGCGGGGCGCCGGAGCACCCGAGCGCTCTCCCTGGCCGATGTTTGAGGAGGCCTCGCCCACCCCGCGACTGTGTACACGTCGACGCGGCCGTCACGACCCGACGGGAGCGATGCAAAGGTCCGGATTAAACGCATCCTGGTTTGGGTAAACACGGCTTTGCTCCACTCAGGATATGATGGAGGAGATCTGTCATGCTGGATGCCACGTGTTGGCCTTGGGACTAAGTTCAAGAAGCTTCCAGATCGTAGGATAAATATGCTCTCTGCGCTAAGGCTGAGGAACGGCTAATGGCCTCTTTGTTCACGCGCCGCGTCGGTTAAGGAGAGATCTTCGCGCCTCCGGGGGACGGCCCCCAATGTGGGGGCGACCCGACGGAGAGGTGCGTTCCGCTGTTCGTCTTCCTGAGAGGGAAGCGCGACTACTGTGGAGCCAGGGTGAGCCGCCGGTGGGGGGAACGCCAGCGGTGATTGCCATCCCAGACAAGGTTGGGTACAGGGGTCCTCCCATTGGGGATGGTCTAGTGTTGGGTGCAGGTGTGTGCCCAGTGGGGGCGGTTTAGTTTTGGGTTGGGTACAGGTGTGCGCCAGTTGGGGTGGTTCAGTTTTGGGTTGGGTACAGGTGTGCGCCCATTGGGGGTGGTCTAGTGTTGGGTACAAATGTCTGCCCAGTGGGGTTGGTCTAGTGTTGGCCACAGGGGTCCTTCCATTGGGATGGTCTAGTGTTGGGTACAGGTGTGCGCCCAGTAGGGGCGGTTTGGTTTTGGGTTGGGTAGAGGTGTGTTTTCAGTGGGGGTGGTCTAGTGTTGGTACAAATGTCTGCCCAGTGGGGGCGATTCAGTTTTGGGTAAGGGTGTGTGCACAGTGGGGTGGTTCAGTTTTGGGTTGGGTACAGGTGTGCACCCAGTGGGGGTGGTCTAGTGTTGGGCACAGGGGTCCTCCAATTGGGGGTGGTCTAGTGTTGGGTACAGGTGTGTGCCCAGTGGGGGCGGTCTAGTGTTAAGCACAGTGGTCTAGTATTGGGCACATGGGTCCTTCCATTGGGGGTGGTCTAGTGTTGGGTACAGGTGTGCGCCCAGTAGGGGCGGTTTAGTTTTGGGTTGGGTACAGGTGTGTGTCCAGCGGGGGTGGTCTAGTGTTGGGTACAAATGTCTGCCCAGTGGGGGCGGTTCAGTTTTGGGTACAGGTGTGTGCACAGTGGGGGTGGTCTAGTGTTGGGCACAGGGGTCCTCCAATTGGGGGCGGTTCAGTTTTGGGTACAGGCGTGCCCCCAGCGGTCCCTAGCATTAACCCTGTAGACCTACCGGGCGTGATGTTGAGCA